>NC_089665.1:1500000-1600000 GCF_037042795.1 Molothrus aeneus
CTTGAGCACATCACAGAAATCTCTTTAGAGGCCCAAGAATCCTCTGCACTCTCATGGCCACTCCTGAACACAGGCAGCCACCAGGCATGGCCTGGATTGCTCCACATGGTGCTGGATTTAAACCAAGCCACTGCCCAGGACTGGCTGGGGCAGCAAAAGGCATCCAAGAACCACGAGGAGCCCCCAACAGTGCCAATGTCTGAGCAGGGCTGAACCCAGGGGCACAGAACCACAGAATCATGGAATCCTAGAATGGTTTGGGCTGGAGGAGCCCTAGAGATCATCTCATTCCACCCCTCTGCCACATACTGAACTTCATCTAGCTCCAAGCCCTGCACCGAATACCAGAGCTCTTGAGGAGAGATGCCCCCATCTCTCTGATGGTCCCAGCCCCTCCACTGCCTGTAAAAGGCCTTTGCAAGACAAACTCCACTAACAGGAGACTCCCTGCTGGACCTTCCTCCTCCCCTGGGCTCTTCACTGTCCTTGTTTTGCTCGGGCTGCTTGGCTTGGGTTTTTCCCTGCAGTGGTGGAACACAGAGCTGGTGGAGTGTGTGACCCTGACAGCCCTGGAGCTGCTCCTGCCCCAGCCCAGCCCTGGAGCTCTTCTCCTCACCCTCTGCAGTTCCTGGAGCTCTCCTCCTCACTCTCTGCAGCTCCTGGAGCTCTCTTCCTCACCCTCTGCAGTTCCTGGAGCTCTCCTCCTCACTCTCTGCAGCTCCTGGAGCTCTCCTCCTCACCCTGTGCAGCTCCTGGAGCTCTCCTCCTCACCCTGTGCAGTTCCTGGAGCTCTCCTCCTCACCCTGTGCAGTTCCTGGAGCTCCCCTCCTCACCCTGTGCAGCTCCTGGAGCTCTCCTCCTCACCCTGTGCAGTTCCTGGAGCTCCCCTCCTCACCCTGTGCAGCTCCTGGAGCTCTCCTCCTCACCCTGTGCAGCTCCTGGAGCTCTCCTCCTCACCCTGTGCAGCTCCTGGAGCTCTCCTCCTCACCCTCTGCAGTTCCTGGAGCTCCCCTCCTCACCCTGTGCAGTTCCTGGAGCTCTCCTCCTCACCCTCTGCAGCTCCTGGAGCTCCCCTCCTCACCCTCTGCAGCTCCAGCCTCTGCAGGGTGACCTGGGCACCGACTCTTCCCTGATGTGAGTGCAAATCACTCACCAAGTTTAGCTTCATTTTGACTGTGCCTACCAGGAAAGGGTCACTCACAGACTCCATCATCTCCTCCCTTGTCTCTAAAGATTATAATTTGTCCATTGCAATTCACATCAGGATGCAATTTGGCAGGTAAGTTAGAAGTCTGGAGGCAATTATTTTTCTTTCTTTGGAGAAATGGGTTATATTCATTCAGTTATTTCTCAGTTATTTATTTTAGATGGAGCACAGGGGGGAAAAGGGGAAAGGAAAACAAGATGGGTTTAGATTTTATGATAGGCTTGACATTTGATGTTTTGACATCTTAGCAGGGTTGATTATACTGATATATGCAACCCATACATCTGATTCTACCTGAGAGGGAAGGGCTGTAACAGAGTGTCTCAGCTCTTACAGCCAGGTATTCATGTGCCAATGAAAACAACCATTATGGCAAATCCTCAGGACTCACCCCCACAGAACAGTCACAGCTATTATTAGCCAGTGTAAATCACCTCATTTGTAATAGATGAGATTTCTTCCTTTGAATCCGATGAGTGATGTGCTGCTCTCAGCTTACCAGGAAACACCTTTCTTAAACCAGTGATTTTCCTTAGAAACACGGCCAAAAGCTACATTTAAATTATACTCAGGTTTTTACAGCAGCACAAGGGACAGGGACCTTCCTGCCCAGAGCTCACCCTGCTCTGAGCTCTCCTGCCAAACACACCCTGATGTTCACACCATCATCCAGCCTTGCCAGAGCCTCTGTGTTCTCTGGACACCACAAATTAAAGGATTAACATCCAGATCTAAGGAATGACCTGGACAAAACAGAAAGGATTAAATCTGGATGAGTGGCTTTTCCCCACCACAGCCTCCTTGTAAAGCTCTGGTGGACTCTGCTGGAGGTCAAGACAGTTTTCCAGCTGGATTTTCTCACTATTTTCTCTATTATCTCTTTACCCTGTAAATATGGTTTCCACATGGCTCAAAGCATAACTACCAGAAGCCTTCCCTTTTCTCATTTGTGCTCACAGATGGATTTGGAGAAGAATGACTGAGCCCAGATCTGTCAGCAGGGCCCAGGGTGGACTCAGCCTGTGCTGCCCTTTCACAGCATCACAGAATGGGTTGGGTTGGAAAGGACCTTAAAGCCCATCCAGGGCCACCCCTGCCATGGCAGGGACACCTCCCACTGTCCCAGGTGCTCCCAATGTCCAGCCTGGCCTTGGGCACTGCCAGGGATGCAGGGGCAGCCCCAGCTGCTCTGGGCACCCTGTGCCAGGGCCTGCCCAGCCTCCCAGGGATTTTCAATCTCGACTCTCAGTTACCTTCCTATCAATCACTAAACCCACTCCCAAGCTCATTTCCATTTAAAAAAGCCAATTATTAGAAAAGAGTGGTTCCAGAACTCCCATTTCTTGGAGCAAGTGATTACTTATTTCAGCAGTTAAAAAGAAGATGCACTAAGTTTTATTTTAGCCAATTAAAGAAGTTCCACATGAGCTCCCTGTCAGCCTCAACCCATTCCACATGAGCAAAGCTACCACTGAAACACTTCAATGAGCCTTAGCCTAGAATAAATTTGCCAGACCAGATCTTTACATGAAAACTGAATTTTAGGAAACTGCAGCTTTTCTTGCAAATCCTTTCAGGCACCGTGCCCTGCAGAACAGCCAGGGAGATTTCCCTGACATTCCAGTGGAAGGCCAAGTTTTACCAGAGACTGCAGAGATTTTAAGTCACAGTAAAACCTCACCTCCAGGTTCTGGGGCCCACTTCCATTGTCAATTAACCTGTCAGCCGGCAGTCGGCTCTAATTAATTAAATCCTTTCTTAATGAAAAGAATTTGCCTTGAGCACAGTCTGTCAGCTCCAGAACCACTCTCCAACTGGGACATGTCACAGCAAACCCCATTAAATACCTGCAGGGAACCCAACACCAGCAGCAGCCTCACACTCCCCTTGCCTTCTGCAGACACTTCTGTTATTTTTCCATTCTCAGCCCTGCTGCCACAAGAGGCTCCTTCCTCCTAAAAGCTGCATTTGGCCCTGATGCTTACAGATGTTTGTGTATCCATCATCCCAGAGCAGAGGGGCCCCCAGACAAAACCCTAACACCTCTGAGAATCTTCTTTGGGGAATATTTAGGGTCTGAGGTGGAGATTTCTCAAAATGCACAGCAGCAGTCATCCAGAACCTTGGCTCCAAGAATAAGATTTTAGACAATTTCTTTTCAAATTATCCAGTGCCAGACTTTGTGGATTGCATGGGCACTGAGAGTGCAGCACAGACACCCCACACTCCCATCCCCTGGAGCAGCCAGAGCTTGGGAGGATCCCCAGACACCATCCCTGTGTGTGCCTTCCCAAGGGGCAGGACATGGACACAGGGAGCTTTTCTCTGGCTGCACTGCATTAGGAAAACAGGGATAATCCTGTGCTAACGATCCCCCTGCTCCCCCTGACTTCAAAGGGGCTGGGATCACTGCTGTAATCTTCTGCAAGTGTTAGCAAACAAAATTACAAGTTTTAACTCTACAGGTTCCAACAGATTCCCCTTACCCTCAGTGCAGCAACAGACTTAAAAATAGATGTAATGAGCAGCTTTGGATCTGCATAAATCCCCTCTGGAGTTCATTAATGATTTCATTTCTGGCAAGACACCATGTCAAACGAGGGAGCATTATTAAAAACATACATACATTTATGTACCTGAAAGTGCATTCCTGCAGATGCTCAGGGAGAGGAGGAGGCTGTGTAATTTTGGTTTACTTTTAAAGAACATGATTGTAACGGTGTGTAACTCTAAAGCCTTTTGTTCTCAGAACTAATTGCAGCTCTCCAAGGGATGCCTGAATCTACAATTATTTTTATATTTGAGAAAATGGGATTTGAAGGTTTTGCTATGGAATCATGAAGTGGTTGGGGTTGATAGGGACCTCAAAGCCCATCCAGTGCCACCCCTGCCATGGCAGGGACACCTCCCACTGTCCCAGGCTGCTCCCAGCCCTGTCCAGCCTGGCCTTGGGCACTGCCAGGGATCCAGGGGCAGCCCCAGCTGCTCTGGGCACCCTGTGCCAGGGCCTGCCCACCCTGCCAGGGAAGGATTCATTCCCAATATCCCATCCATCCCTGCCCTCTGGCATTTTAAGCCATTCCCTGGGTCCTGTCCCTCCATCCCCTGTCCCCAGTCCCTCACCAGTTCTCCTGGAGCCCCTTCAGACACTGGAAGACCACAATAAGGTCACTCCAGAACCTCACAGCAAAGCAGCTCCAACCCCTGGAGCATCTTCATGACTTCCTCTGGACTCATCCCAACCTTTCAAGTCCTGTACTCAAACACAACATCTCTGATCCTGCTGCTGTTTGCTCCTAATCTACCCAATAAATGTGAATTATTGCTCCATGCAGCTCCCACTTCACACCAGGGCTGCTGGTGCATGAAATGCCAGGAATGGGATTTCATCCCAGGAATGGGATTTCATGCCAGGAATGTGCTGCTGACAAGGCAAGGTTCAGCACGTCCATCAACAAAGCACCCTCAGGAAATTCACTCCTGGCTGAGGTGTTGTTGTTGAAAGAAGAGAAATCTCAAACACACCGTGCCAGAAAGTATGTGCTGCCTCCACCTCCCTTTACTCCTCAGGGGAAAAGGTAAATAGACTATAAGCAATTTTCTTTAAAAGAAAAAAAAAATCATCTAACCTGCTTGAGATGTAGGGAAATCATTTACCTTTTCCTGTCAGAGCAAGTTCTCTGCCTGCTTTTTCCATATTAAAACCACAGCCCAACAGAATGGATTCACTCCATCCACAAAGGGCAAAGTTTAAGTTGCAGAGAGAAAATGAAAGCCCAGTGATAAACTCTGGGTTTTAAGCAGTGCTTAAGTTCCATGGTTAGCCAAAGGAAAGCAAATAAAACCTAAATATTCAAATGGAGACTGCTAAAGTCTGTTTATCATTTCCTGAAGAACCAGCTCAAAGACAGAATCCTATTCCCTACCTCCTGTTTGCATTTGGAAATTACTTTATCCATAATATGTTTACTAAAATAAGCAACATGAACACATAAATTCTGAAAGCAGACTTTTACCCACGGACTAGGCTGATCCCTGAGCTTTGAAGTCTCCATAGCTGCCCTGGTTATTTTGGCCACTCCTCATTCTGACTGCTAGCAGCAGAAGAATCATAAAACATTGCAGAAAAATGCTACAGATTCTTTGCCAAAACAAGTAACATTCCCCTGTAGCATCTTTCTGAATCACAACATCACAATGCTGCTGCTCCCTCTCCTCCCCTTGCTCTGCCTACCAGCACTGCCTGAGCTCAGCAAACAGCAGGAACAGGAACAGGAGCAGGAATATCCCCATCCCCTCATCCCCTGCTCGGCTGCTGGGCACACACTGGCACTGAGCTGGCAGAAAATCCCAACCTCCTGCTCACTCACAAGCACAAAAAAGGAGTTAAAAACTGCTAAAAAAGGAGCAATTCCAGGAATGTCAGGTTACAGAGTCTCTCACACATTTGTGAATATTCCTATTTTCTTTTATCCACAGTCACACAGGACTGGCAATATCAGCCACTCAGAGAACCCCAAAAGCTTTGGGTTGGAAGGAACTTCAAGCTCATCCCATCCCACCCCTCCATGGCAGGGCCACCTTCCACTGTCCCAGGCTGCTCCCAATGTCCAGCCTGGCCTTGGGCACTGCCAGGGATCCAGGGGCAGCCCCAGCTGCTCTGGGCACCCTGTGCCAGGGCCTGCCCACCCTCCCAGGGAACAATTCTTAATTCCCAATATCCCATCCAGCCCTGCTCTCCTTCAGTTTAAAGCCATTCCCTGTGTCCTCAGGACCAGCTGTGAACTCCAGCTGTGCTCCTGCAGCTCCCTGGACACCCCAGAGCCCTGTGCTGCCAGAGCCCCGGGGGATCTGGGGGATCTGGGGGATTTGGGGGATCTGGGGGATCTGGAGTGCGCCAGGAGGACGAGCAGAGCAGAGCTGGGGCTGTGCTGCTGTGGGGAAGGGCAGCACCCAGCACCCCCTGAGGATGTGGGACTGTGCCCCTGTGCTGGCACAGCCCAGCTGACCCAAAGGGCTGCAGGACAGTGACTGCCCCAAAGGGATTGTCCTGCTGGGGACACCTGATTCTGGGCACCCTGATGCAGCCATCACTGCCTTCTCCAAAGACAAGAGGTTTCATTGCTGTTGTGTAAACTGCCAGAGCAATCAAAACCATCATTAGACACAAGTTACCAGCTAACCTAATTTTTAAACATGCACAGCAATCAGCTTTAAATTAATTATAATATCAGACTATAAGGCACAGATGGATCACTTCCTGTCACACCCACAGACCCCCTAAGATGCAGTGTGTGAGTGCCACTGGTTTTTAATAATTATTTCATCAAATGCCTCTGTTAAGCCTTTGTTCCAAGTTGCCAGCCCTGTACCTGCAGGAAAATGGCCATGAGTTGCCCTGGGCTGCTGAGGAGATCCCCCACACATTCCCCAGCTGTCCCCTGTGTCCCAGCACTCTCTGAAGCGTGGTGGCTGCTGTCACCAGGGGCTGTGCACACAGCAGGCCGTGGCAGCTCACTGTGCTCAGGGGTTGCTTCACCCAATTATTTGTTTGTCACTTGAGAGACCTCTGCATCGAGCAGGTATTGTCAAGTTATTTTTGGCCCTGATATAGTGGCAAAACATAATGAGGCCTTGAGGTGAACAACCAGCCTGGCAGCAAGGCACTAAGCTGATGTGCTGCTGAAAGGCTGGAGAGCAATTAGGTGATTTGAGTAAGAGGAGATGCTGGACAGGGCATGTGAAGACAGAGAAAACAAGCTGAAGTATTAGAACACCAACCCCCTCCTTCAAGCTGTCAGCTATTTAAGCAAGGTGTTAATTCACTGCAGGCTGGATTGTCGACAAATTTAATTTTTTTTATTAATTCAAAAGATGCACAGACTTGTCCCACATGCACACATTGCCCAGCCCTTTCCAGACAAGTGGAACAGCCTGCCAGATGATTGTTATCACCATTTAATTGTATTACAGTGATTCCCACAAGTGCTGGCTGTGAGCCTGGCGTGCACAGAGTGAGGGGCTGTGCAAACAGGGCCAGGGGTGGTCTGTGGAGTGAGAGCTCCACACTTGGAGTCAGCCTCAGAGCCAGAGAGCAGATCCAGAAGCAGATGGAAAAGCAGCTCAGGGCAGGCCCATCAGAGGCACGGAGTGACCTGAGGAGCACAAGGATGGGCACAAGTCCTGCCCCTGCTCTCTGGGTGTCCCCTGGCGTCCATGGCACTGGGCAGTGATGGTGTCACACAGGCAGGGAGCCCCCAGCACACACCTGGCACTGCAGGGGACACCCTCAGCACCAGCTGAGGGCACTGTGGGAAGGGGCTCTCATCACACTGGGCTCTATCTGCCCAAACTGCATCACACAAGTGCCCACAGCATCTGAGGGCACGTTGGGCCATGATCTTTTAAAGAATCACAGAATGGTTGGAGTTGGAAACAACCTCAAAGCTCATCTCATTCCAACCCCCCTTCCATGGGACACCTTCCACTATCCCAGCTTGCTTCAAGCCTCATCCAGCCTGGCTGTGGGCACTTCCAGAAGGTCACTTTTATTTTTGTAAAATATTTATGCAAATACACCTCCCTCTAGAGATAAGCCCCTTTCAAGTACAAATTCACAGGTCACTAATTTGGGCATAACATATCTAGAGAAACCACTGGGAACACACAAGAGCAGGTACAACACCCAAGTTTTAGGAAGGAACACTGACCCCCAGCATGGAAAAAAGCTGTTAGACAAGAAAAATGACCTTTACAACACAGAAACAAGAGTTTTCTAATTCAATCCACAGAGCCAGCTGGTTTTGCTTTACCCTTCCAAGTGGTCAAGGACGAGGCTCTGCACCCCAAGGTTATGATTCCTCCTGGAGCCTGGGCTGAGCAGTCTCAGGGAGCTGTGGGCTCCTGGCTGTGGCTGAGGGCTGGCTGCAGATGCACAGGGAGCAGCCCCACAGGCACAGGGACATCCCCAGGGCAGGGTGAGCTCATCCCTCTGAGCACTACAGGGGTCAGAGCCCAGGACATTGCTCTGGCTGCCCTGGGTGATTCCAGACCCTGGCAGGGGCTCAGAGACCTTGGCACAGAGTCACAAACACCTGTGCCTTTGATTTTAGCCCATGGAAACAATCACCAACTTTGTGTGAAGAGTTACAAGCCACAGGAGTTTGAGTAGAATGAGAGTGAATTTGTCACAGGGTGAAAAAGTAGAATTTTGGGGATTTAGAATGGGGGTTCAAGAGGCAAGATGGAGGAATCTGGGCATGTCCTGTCCTTCTCCTTCTTCTTGTCCTCCATCTTCTGCTGTGATGGTGACACTTCTGGATTGGTTTAGGGTAGAGCCAGACTGTCTAACATAGGTGATGGGTATTGGGAAATTATTGTAAATAAAGCACACACAGTTCTTAGTATAAAAAGCCAACAGCACCCCAAGGGCAGGGACTGTGCCACAACCCGACCTGCTGGACAGATCTCAGCAGGTCAGAGAAAGAATGGAACAGATCAGAGAAAATAAACAACCTTGGAAAGCAGAGCTGAGGAATCTCAACTTCTTCTGCAGTCTCGGGGCTGGGAAAAAAGAGACTTTAATACCTTGGGAGCCATTTCAATCACTGAAACCTGAGACAGGCAGCTGCTGGTGTATTCTGAGGGTTGCTCACCCTGTCTGCAGCCAGACACAACTGTTCAAGTATGAACTGGGTTATAATGAGCTGCTTGCTCAAGAATGTCTTCAAAATGACTCTGGCTGGGTGGCTTTAGATGTGTCTGATGCAGCCATGGGATTTCTCTTGGTGTGGTGAAAGAGGTGGAACCTGGTGTTCCAGGGCTGCTCCTGAGCATGCTCTCATCCCTCAGTGTGTTCAGAGAACCTGGCATAACCCTTCCAAACTGCTCCTTCCAAAACCCTGACTGCTTTCCATCCTTCCACCCACATGGTAAATCTTTCCCAGATCCCAAAGGCTCTGCAGGCTGTGCACTCACACAGCAACAATCCTCAGCTCCAAATCAACACCCACTTGACTGTGAGTTAGAAACACAAGGCTGAACTTCTGGCAATGAATGAAGAGCAGAACAAAGACCAAGATCATTCCTCTGCCTTTCCTGATGAAGAGGTGGGGTGAGAGTCCAGGAGTTCACCCCATCTCCTCCACCTGAAAACGATGTAAAACCTGTTTAGACCTCAGAAGACCATCAAGAGAACCTGAAGAAGCTCCCCTAGATGCAATCAGATGGAAGAGGAAAGTTTCCAGCTGCTCTCTCTCAGGGAATGTCACAAACTCAGCATCAGATTTTCTATCTATCACAGCCTGAAGTGTCTCCCTGCCTGCCTAACCAAAACACCTGAGGATCAACTGCCTTGGGAGAGCAATTCCCTTCACGACAGCAGTCTCTCTGTGCTACCCAGGGTGCCAGGGGAGCTGGTATTTGCAGTTCCAAGGCTGACCCAGCCCTGAGGCTGAGATCCACAGCAGGCTCTGTACTCCTGGCACAGCTTCCCACCCCTCCCCAGGGGCAGCAGGTCCTGCCTGGTGCTGAAAAACTGCCAAAGTCAGATTCTAATAACGAATTTATCTCAGCAACAGGGGCAAGGAGAAGAGAAAAAACCCAACAGTTATTATCACAGGACAGAACAAACTGGTGCTGAGGTCCCCAGGCAGCTCCACGCCTGCTGAAAGCTGCACAAGCCCCAGGCGCAAAACCCCAGCAATAAACCCAGCCAGCAGCAGCAAAACCAGGACCTTGCTCATCTGCTTTTGATTTTTAAATGCTGCTTCTCTTAACAAATGAAGTTTCAGTGCTTATGGGACCAACAACCTAGTAAATGAACTAAGTATTTATTTGTGGCTTTATTACTTGGCAGACCCATTTCCATGGAGTCATTTTTCCTTAGGACCCAGCTTGCTCTGCAGCAGCTGTTTTCTCTTACCAGCCACTCAAATTCCTTTGCCTCTAATTTCCAAAAGTACCCACTAACCTGAAGTATTTGGAAAGTACAGCAAATGGCTGGGGGAGCTCAGCAGCACTTTCACCTCATCCCTCTTCCCCATCTCCCTCACCAAGGCCTGGGATGGCCCAGGTGGGCCCAGCTCTCCAGATCCCCCAGTTCTCCAGAGCCTCAACATTTGTGAAGCCCCATGAAGGACCTCAGAGTATAAAGTGACCCAGGGAAGGTTCCCAAGGGGGCTGGGGGAGAAGGTGGGTTGGCCCATGCCATGCATGACTTCTGAATCACTACAGGTGAGGGGGGAACAGGAGGTTTGGGGAGCTCCTCTGACTGTGAACAGGAGATTGGAATAAATCAGGTGGCTCTGGAGGGCTCAGGGCCAGCTGTGAGTGTGCCTTGAGCCAGGATTTCAAGTGCCAGGGGAATCCTGATGCATTAGCAAAGACTCCAGCTCTGGTGGAGTTTGGGGCCTGTGAACTCCCTCCTGAGCAGCCTTAGCAAAAGCTCAGGTCTTCAGCTCCAAAAGAAAAGAAAAGGGTTTCTGGGAACATTTTTGGCTTAGAAATTCCTCCCTGTGAGGGTGGGCAGGCCCTGGCACAGGGTGCCCAGAGCAGCTGGGGCTGCCCCTGCATCCCTGGCAGTGCCCAAGGCCAGGCTGGACAGGGCTGGGAGCAGCCTGGGACAGTGGGAGGTGTCCCTGCCATGGCAGGGGTGGCACTGGATGGGCTTTGAGGTCCCTTCCAACCCCAACCCATTCTGGGACCGTACAATTCCATGATAATTACAGAAGGAGCCCCCTCCCAGCTCCACCTCACTCTCCCAGCACATGTCAGCCAAGGCCATTAACTGCTCTAGAGAGCACTTCACTCAGTTTATCTGCTCCTCTGTTTGCCACTTTCTAAGTATACATTGACATTGGCTTCTTAAAACCACTTGAACACTGTGCAAGACACACTTGAGGCTTCTCTCAGTCAGTCACATCCAGCTTGGAAACAGCTCCTGTTCCCCTGAATAACTGAATGCCTTGGACACCACCAGGACAAGTGCTGATGGCAGCTGAAGCCCCATCCTGATCCTTCAGCACCTTGGTGGGGGAAGCCCCTCTGCCCTTACCCAGGCTCTGCCTCCTCCCACCCCATCTTTAACTTGAGCAACTCAGCTGCAAAATGACCCTACTTTTATTTTAGTTCCTTTCTGTGTTTGGGGTTCTGGTGAGCAATCTCTCCACTCACACTGCCCAGCTCAGCAGCCAGGGGGGAAGAGAATGGGACCTGCTGGGGACAGGGACAGCAAAAGGAGCTTGAGCCCCCCTCATTCACCAGCATCCAGTAGGGATAAGAAAAAAGGAAATCTCAGTGATCCTGGGGCGCTGAGTCCCCAGGGTGTCCCAGGATTTATTCCTGTGACTCTCATCCAGAAGAGCACTCAAGTAAATGCTGAGTGTTTGAAGGCAGTGAGCAAGGAAGCACCAGACTGAGCTGAAGCCTAAACAAGGACAAATCAGAGCCTTTTTATCCTGCCCTGAGCCCAGAAATACTCTGTCACAACCTCCTCCATCTCTTGAGACTCAAAGCACCCCTTCATAGCCAGGCCCTGCCTTTTCCTTTGGATAATCTGTGCTGAGCCCTGAGAAAGCTGAACATTCACCAGACTGAAGTGTCATCCTTCACAGAGTCTTCTTTGCCACCACAAGGAACGTGGCAGCTCCCACTGGGAAGGCTGATTTCAGTTTTTCTGCCTACTCAGACAAATATTATTGCACTCAGGTCATACACTGAAGAGTTCCTTCCCATGTTCAGATTCTGTGTTTTTCTAGGAAAAAGAGCTGAGATTTTGGAAAGCAATAGTGAGATCTGCCTGTGGTTCTCCACTCCTTTTCCCACACTTTGGAAAACAAGGACTAATTCATAGAACTCCATGGGCTTTTGTGGGCAGTCTGCATGATAAAATAACATCTAACTTTGTGGGATCATTTTGTGTGGGGAAACATTTAAAATATATCAGGGTGGTGATTAATCCTGGAATGGTTTGGGCTGGAAGGGACCCTAAAGTGCTCATCTCATTCCAGCCCTGCTGTGGAGAGGGACATTTCCACCAGACCTGGCTGCTCCAAACCCTGTCCAACCTTTCTGAAGGCAAAAGGCATTCTTGTCTGGGGGACAATTGAGAACTGGAAGAAAAAAAAAGCCTTTTTGCTTTGGTTTTAAGCACCTTTTAAGACTTTATTAAAAAAAAAAAAACAACAAAAAACAAAAAGAAAAAAAAACCCCACCCACAATTCCTGTAGATGTCCCTGCAAAACTCCTACTGACATCCAGAGCGTCAAGCCTGTAGGATGTGGGATATTCTGGGGTGCTTTTTCTTTTTTAAACTACAGTGGCTGTCTAACAGCCCTTGCTCAGGCTGTGTCATTGTGCCAAGTGAGGAGGCACCAGATCCTATGGGAGAAGGGCTCGGGAGGTGACCTGGGGGCCTGGTAGCACAGCTGGGTGTTTGGGAAGCCTGGGCAGTCTGTGTACCCATAGACACAGCCTGAGCACCCCATAGGCACAGCCTGAGCACCCCATAGGCACAGCCTGAGCACCCCAGAGCCTGAGCACCCCATAACCACAGCCTGAGCACCCCACACCCTGAGCACCCCATAGGCACAGCCTGAGCACCCCAGAGCCTGAGCACCCCATAACCACAGCCTGAGCACCCCACACCCTGAGCACCCCATAGGCACAGCCTGAGCACCCCATAGGCACAGCCTGAGCACCCCAGAGCCTGAGCACCCCATAGGCACAGCCTGAGCACCCCACAGGCACACCCTGAGCACCCCACAGGCACACCCTGAGCACCCCAGAGCCTGAGCACCCCATAACCACAGCCTGAGCACCCCACACCCTGAGCACCCCAGAGGCACACCCTGAGCACCCCAGAGGCACACCCTGAGCACCCCAGAGCCTGAGCACCCCATAACCACAGCCTGAGCACCCCATAGGCACACCCTGAGCACCCCACACCCTGAGCACCCCATAACCACAGCCTGAGCACCCCATAGGCACACCCTGAACACCCCATAGGCACACCCTGAGCACCCCAGAGCCTGAGCACCCCATAACCACAGCCTGAGCACCCCAGAGCCTGAGCACCCCATAACCACAGCCTGAGCACCCCATAGGCACACCCTGAGCACCCCACACCCGGAGCACCCCATAGGCACAGCCTGAGCACCCCACAGGCACACCCTGAGCACCCCAGAGCCTGAGCACCCCAGAGGCACAGCCTGAGCACCCCATAGGCACAGCCTGAGCACCCCAGAGCCTGAGCACCCCACAGATACAGCCTGAGCACCCCATAGGCACACCCTGAGCACCCCATAGGCACAGCCTGAGCACCCCAGAGCCTGAGCACCCCATAACCACAGCCTGAGCACCCCAGAGACACAGCCTGAGCACCCCAGAGCCTGAGCACCCAGAGCCACAGCCTGGGCATCCCACAGATACAGCCTGGGCACCTCAGAGTCACACCCTGAGCACCCCAGAGCCACAGCCTGAGGACCCCAGAGCCAGAGCACCCCAGAGCCATGGCCTGAGCAGGTTCTGCACAGCTCTCCTGACTTCAAACCATTTTAGAAGAGAGGCTGGTGCTGCAACTTGGTTGGTGGCTGGGAATGAACCACTTCATTCAATTTATGGCCCATTCCTTCTCTTTTTTTTTTTTTTTTTTTTCATTTTATGTTCAAGCCAGGCAGGGCACACAATCCCCCAGAATGTTCCATGGTGCTGCTGGAGGCAGCACTGCTCCCCTGGAGGGCTGGGGGTGACAGTGGCACATTTTGGGAATGTCCTGTGGTCCCCTCACAACCCAAGCAAGGGGCTGTGGAACCAGAACCAACACTAAATGACCAACCCAGTGAAGGAGCTCACCTACAGCCACAGATCCACTGTGTGGTGTCCTTGGCCTAACTCCTGGGTTAAGCCTGGGTTAAACCCACTGCCAGGCTGAGCAGGACTGGCTCTGCTCAGGTGACACCTGATGGAAACCCCTCTGCTGTGCTTTTCCAATGGAAATGAAATGCATTTGATAAGATAACAAATGCCTGGCAAAGCACAGTGAAGCTATGTAAGGGAGAGAACAGGAGGGGGGGGAAAAAAATCTTGTGTAAGCAGCAAAACAATACAGCTTTATCTAATCTCAGCAACTTATTGCTGCTTGTCTGCCTGTGTGTGTTTTACTGACAAAATAAAATAAATTGAATCAGCTCACACACGATAACATGCTCTTTCCTACCTCATACTAATTGCTTGGCTAATTGATGTTTGTTGAACTTTCTCCATTTCATTGAGTGATTAGGTACAAAGCTAACAGTTGACATCTGTAGGCGCTTAACTGGCGTCTGTAATTACTGTTAATGTTAAATAATTGTTAGTTAATTGGAGTGGTAACTGACTGAATGGAATCCAGATTGTGAAGCAAAAAGAGACCTAGTTAAATAAACATACATTTTCAGAGAAAATAACATTTTATTACAAGGGAGAGACTAACAGCAGGCCAGAGAGGGGAGGTCTGCAGGATGCTCCATTCACCAAATCCCACAGCAGCCTCCAGCCTGGACCCCACAGCCCCAGGTATGGCAAGGCAGGATCTCTGTCACCAAACACTCCTATCCCCAGAATTTTTCCACCTTCTTTTGAGCCAATTAGCACAATTTTACAGCCCAACACTGATGCCTTTTTTGAGAAAATCAAATACAGGCTAATCTACAAAACAAATACTCCCTCCATATTAGATACAATTGTATTGGCAAATATTGCCATTTTGCTCCCTAGCCGGGAATAGCTTGACTTTGCAAAAACCCACAGCCTTAAATGAACTCTTGGTGCATGTGATCACTAACTGACCACAAAGGGTACCTGATACCAGCCCAAGGGGCAGGGATGCCCAGAACAACACCTGCAACTTCTCCCTCTGCTGCTTTGGTCAGGAAAAGCCAATGCCTTCAGGTGCTTGTCCCATGCTGGCTGCTTTCTGCTTTTGTTTTGAATTACTGACATACAGGTTACCTGTGAAGCCTTGACAGGCTCCTGTCTTGTAAATTTAGCAACTTAAAAATCTGAAATTTTTGGAAGAGGCTACCTCAGACTTTCACCTGCCCCTCTGGGCACATCCCATTATCCAGTGACCTTTTCCTGCAGCTACAGAACAGCACTGGCACCCCACAGATCCAGCATCTCCCAGCACGGGGATCCCACAGCTCCAGCACCTCCCAGCTCAGCTGGCAGCCAGAGTCCAGCCAAAAAACCAGCAGCCCATGGAGAAGGAGAGGCCATGGAAGGCATAGGACTGGAGAGGGGTGGTTTGTGCTGAAGAGGTGCAGCCAAAAGGGGTGTTATGAACCAATTCCTTGCTCAGATGAAGCCTCCCTGGCACAGAACAGCTGCCTTGCTCATTGTGCAGCAGAACAAAGCACCACTGCAAGGCATTTACTGACCTTTTTCTCTGCTTCAGTCACAAGTCAAGAGTGAAGTGACCCAGCAGCTCTTCTCATCTAACTCAGGGGTACCCTAAACCCAGGCTCTCCAAACCCACAGCTCTTTCCAGTGCTCAGCCTCTCCCTAATGAGACATGGAAAATACTGAAAAGGCATTTGAAACCCACAAAACACCAGCAAAGCAGCCACCAGAGAAGCCTCCACCAGAAAGGGGAGGAGATGCCACTTGTGGGGTCACATCACAACTGCCACAAAACCAGGGATGATTCAGCAGTCCCTGAGGTTTGCTGGCCTGGGGCCAGTTCCCTGCAGTGCTGGGGCTGCTCCAGAGCTCCAAAAGCAGGGGAGGAAGCGGCATTTCAGTGAACAGCCATCCCAAAAACTGCACATGAGGCTGAGAATACACCCCAAAAGTGAGTGAGGATGTTCTGTGGATTCCTCCAGACCCTGGAAAGGAGGGGGGCAGCCCCAGGCAGCCCCTCTGGCACACTGACCACATTAACACTGCACATGTGCTGCCTGCAGAGTGCTGGATCCACTTACACCCACCCTGAGAAGCCGTGGGGATGGTTTATTTGCGTGGGGAGGGTTTATCCGCGTGGGGAGGGTTTATCCGCGTGGGGAGGGTTTATCCGCGTGGGGACGGTTTATCCGCGTGGGGACGGTTTATCCGCGTGGGGACGGTTTATCCGCGTGGGGACGGTTTATCCGCGTGGGGACGGTTTATCCGCGTGGGGACGGTTTATCCGCGTGGGGACGGTTTATCCGCGTGGGGACGGTTTATTCACAAGTGAGAGCACCTCTCCACAGCCAAGGATCTCCTGTGAAGGGATCAGCAGGGAAGGAATTGCCAGCTTCAGCTCCCTGCTTGTTTACAGAAACAGATGTTGTAGAGGATCCTCAAGAAATGCTTCACCACAGAAGCCAAGGGGAGAAACAACAACATGCCTGGGTTTTTTTTAGGGCAGGATATTGCTGTAGAAGCACCTAAAAATCCAGGGCTTGATCTGACTGGTGTTTCAGCCACCAGTGCAGCCTCCTAACCCAGATGCCTTGATCTACCTCCAGCTGAGAGTATAAATATTTCCCTGACAGCTGGTGGTGCCACGCAGCAGAAGGATTCATAAAGTTTACATGAGCATCCTGTAAACAATTTGAACATAAAAAGCTCTAACAGCCCAATTGTGCTTCTGATCAAAGGCAAACTTCAATATACAGCACAAATGAAAACTTCACCACTCTGAGTCCCATGTCTGGGACTCATTTCTCCCTTCAGGAAAAGCTGTTTTGCAAGGGTATGTAGGAGGGAGTTAACATAAATGAACCACACAGTCGTAGTAAGAGCTGCCTGCTCTGCAGCTTCAGATGTGTGTATTTAAATTATTGAGAGATAATGGAATTTAATTACACTGAGAAGTCATGTTACAAAAATTCATGAACAAACCCTGTACTTTGGCTGGGATTAATGGTGCTGAGGTGAAACTCTCAGAGGGTGTGGGGCAGCTCTGCTCCTTCAGTGACACACAGAGTACAAGCAGCAATCCCGATGGGAAGGGCCATCCCACAGGGAGTGAGGGAGGGACAGCAGGAGCTGCAGGTGGGGGATGCTCTCCTCTGCCAGCTCTTCCCCAGCTCTTTTATTCAGGCACTGACAGCTCCTTTGTCAAGCATCACCAAGGCTCAGACCCCTGGGTGCTCCCCTTCCAGCACAGCCACTGGGTCCCCAAGGGAGCCATCCCCTGGGTAATTTATACAGGGTGTTCTTGCCAGAGCCAAGGGATGCAGGGCTCTGATCCACAAACAGGGACCTCTCCTTCAGGAACTCCTGCTCTGGGGGCTAAGCCCCATCCCTCCCAAATTGCCAGCCCTGCTGCACACCACTTGGAGTGGTGGCAGCACGGAGGTGACAGGGGTGACCCCACAGCCCTGAGGGACCCCAACATCCACTGGCTGCCCCCCACAGCTCACAGGACCCTTCTAGATTCAGTGATGCACCTTTCCATTCAGCTCCAAGGGCAGCCAAGTCCTAAATGGGAGCTGAGAAACTTCTCCTCAAGGGGTTTTACCAGCTCTTCTAGAGAGGGTTGGAGGGGATTTCACTTGGCTCTGGATTTTTTAAATTCTTAGTGTTTCTGAGGAAGGGACTGTTCCACATTACACATCCACACTAATCCATCACTCCCTGAGCCTGAGCACATCTTAAGCCTTGAAGTCCACAACAAAATGACAGAAAGGGGACAAAATGTGTATACGAGATGTAAAATGCTTCAGGATTTGTACTTGCTCTGTAAATACATTACTTCTGTAATTTCTGCTACTTCAGTTAGGAATAATACTAAAAAAAAAAATTAAAAGGCAAGAAAAACCCAAGCAGTGTGTGAGACACGGGTGGCTGTGGGACACCCAAGAGGAGAGGCCATGGACACAGAGGGCTGGAGGCTGTCAGCCTGCCCAGCCCTCCCAGCTTGGCAGGTTTCATCATGATTTACCCAATGCAAATCTGACCTTTCTTACGAGTGACTTTTATTGCTTTTGGCAAAAGCAGCCGTGGACAACACAGTGGGGAAGAGCTGGCTTGGAAGCCAACAGCCTGAGCTGAGGAGAGGGAACTTGAACTCGGAATTTATCAAACTGACAGCCCCCGGGCACTCAGAGCTCCCCTGGGCTGCACTCAGGGCAGGAACAGCCCCCCCAGCCCCGGCAGAGAGCCCAGCACCTGCCTGCCAGCAATTACTGACATTATCTCCAAACAGGGGAGCTTTTCTGAGCTTCTTTTCCTGATATTTTGTAGTCTGAATGCTAATCCCTTTGACAAAACTGTCCCCTATGCTTTTTCCGTTCTCTTTCCCCTTAATCTCTTTCTCCCAGTGGAAAAGAAAAAAAAAAAAGAGGGTAAGGGGAAAAAAAAAAAAAAAGAAAATACCAGCCAGCCTAGTTTGGCCGCACCTGGATTTGCATTGATTCCTCCCTTGTCATTCATGTTACCAACAGGAATTAGCATATGGCTTTAAGGGGAAACTCAGGAGGAGAAAAGAAAGATGCCATTTTGATGGAAATAAGGGGCCGAGGAATAATCTACCATCAACTAAAAAGCTTATTTGTGTACGGTTTCCCAAGCAAAGCTTCGAAAAGCCCATGTTGATTTTAGGCTACACAAAGAAACCCTAATCCTTTCAAGGGAACTAAATCACCAAAGAAAAGTACCTCAGAAGAAAAGGCTCCCTGTCAAGCATGGGTATTCACATCCAAAGGGATGCCACGAATCAAGCTCCATAAGTAAACAGCAATAAGAATGTGGGAAATGTGTTTGAGTCAAAAAAGAAAACCAAAGGAAGAGGAAGAGGGGCCTACTCTTCATCAGTCACCTCCCGGGGAGGAGAGGAGCCCCTCACCCTGGTTACAGGCCTGCGCCAGGAATGTGGATTCACCCGGCTTCTCCTGCCCTGGCCCAGCCCCAAGAAAGGGCTGCTCAAATGCCAAAGCTTTTTACAGCAAATTAGCAAAATAAAGATGCAGTCACATGTAGTTTGGGGGCCTGGGGTCACTCCAGACACGAAGCTCTTCCCTTTTAATGGCTGTGCCACCTATTCTCAGCCTCCGGAGGGGCCTGGGGAACCTGTAAATGCCATTAATCACAAAGGATAAATCAGCTTGCCAACTGAGATAACCTGGTTAGACCACAGAAATAATCCAGACTGTGCTTCCAGAGGATGCTAATACATGAAAAACAGGACTATGGATCCGTAATGCAATTAAATCCAGGTGTAATTCAATATGCAGCAGAAGCCTTCAGAAGCAGCAGTGGATCAGCATAGGAATCCCAAAGGTAACGGGGTCACATTTTGTCCCCAGTCAAACCATCCCAGCTTTGTGGAATTGAAAAGCACAGAGAAACACTGGAATGACTCACTGGAGTAACAAACCAAACACGGAGAGAAGCACACAGGGCAAACACTGAGCAAACCCACACCCGGCCAACAGAACACACCTGAATCTCAAACAAGTCAAATCTGCCTCTTGGAAGGCCAAGAGTGTTCCAAACCCCATCAGATTAAAGCCAGGTTTACAGCCAGAAGCTCACCCTGCTCCAGGCACTTCCCATGTGCTGCCGGAGAAAAGCAGGACACTGGGGTAAAAAACCAGCCACGTTTTCAAGGCTTTGAATTTTGCTTGTTTGTGCAACTCATGCCTGGAGCTGCTCCCTCCACCCTCCTTGCAAAAACACCAACCAGACCAAAAAGGGGAATTACATGGAAAGGATCCCCAAAGCTTTCTAACAAGGGCCCAGCCCCACACGGCAGCTCACGGGCGCTGATTTAGGGCAAGCTTTCCCTTAATGTGCTGTTATATCATTAGCAGCTCTGTCTTTGGATTGCTGTTTGGAAGAAATTAATGGGATACTGAATATTTAAATGTGGCCCTCTCTATCATTTATTAACTCTACAGAAAGCACACAGCACAGTAAGCCATGGTTTATGACTATTATCCTGTGAATACTAAACGTTGGCTGGTTATTACTGTCAGCAGTGCAAATTGGCTATTCATAATTCCACGTCTATCATGGAGCTGATGAGTAACAATCAAGTTAAAACATTTTGAAAACTCTTACAGTTATTTAAATGAGCTTAAATTAAAGCCATTTGTAAAATAAACTATTCCCTAATATTGTTATTTAAATTAATTCTGACCTGGCAGGCAATGCATTATTTAAAGCCTATATTTTATATTAAGCAAAGCAATTACCAAGCATACAGAACACGTCTGAAACCCAGAGAAACATAAAAAGCACTAACAAGCTGATTGCGACATTTCTGCAAGACAAGTTACATTTCATCTCCCATTGAAATTGCCATGAAAAGAAACGTGTGGGGAAAAAAGGAAAATAAATCTGTTTGGGATGTGAATTGCAGCCTTACCTTTATTTGTGACAGCGTTGAACAGTTTCTCAGAGCTGGCATCAGATGCCTGAAAGACCAATAAAAAAGAAGAAAAAAAAAAGAAGTTACATTTCCTAGCAGTGATAGATTTCCAAGGCACGGGGTATTTATGCACAGGCTGAGGTGTGTATATTTTAGGGAAACAAATCAGGAGACAAAACCAGGGGCGCTGGAAGTGGCGGCTCCGAGGCCCTGTCCATGAGGTGGTGCTGTTTGGCTGTGCTTCGCCGCCCTGCAGTGCAGATATTTCTTCGGAAAGATTCTATTTCATAAAGAAATGGGGTTTTTCTTCAACATTAGCCGCACAGACAGTGTATCTTTGTACTACCATTATCCAATACATTCCGACATTGATTCTGCGATGCAGAAGAGTCACGATTTCGAACCAGACAGCCCAGTCTCAGGAATTTCCAGAACTGCAGTATTCTTAATTAATTTTTAAAGTATTTTTGGGATCCCTGCTGTGTGAACATTTGATTTTTACCACCTTCAAAGCAGTGTTGATAACTTAGGTTAGTAATTTCATAAATTGCTGCTGCAAACTCTTTGAAAAATAAAGACAGTGTCAGGATCAGTGAATATTTCCACGTCAGCTTTGCCTTCCCCAGTATAACTGCTTCTTGACACCTCGCTGTGTAAACTAATAAACCTTTTCTTTTTCATCAAGCCACCTTTATCCAGGGAGGTTTTTCCCCTTAATACTGTGTTAGTAGCTTGTCTATTCCTGCTGTTTCTATGCCAGGGTGCCAGCTCAGCTCTCTACCCATTTAAAAAGCTTTATTTCAGTTTCACACAAAACCATTGATCTCCCCCTTTCAGAAATTCCAACGGCACAAAAACCGGGCAGGGAAGGAACACTGAAAATGTTCATTTTGCGAACACCCCGAGCCCAAAAGCACCAAACACTCAGTTTCTGCTGCTGTGTTTGGGCACACACACACACAAAACACACAGAGGCAGCTACAGCTCAAACTTCTCCCACAAAAAGCACCCAAAAAGGCACAGAGCTGCTCAATTCCAAAGCCAGCCCTGCTGAGAACCAGGCTGCTCTTGGAAAACACAGGGAAAACGTGCTCAGGAGCAGAACACTGCAAACAGGGTTAAAATGTAACACTTAAGAAAGATTTTAATTTTTCCCTAGAAAGTGTTTTCTTGCTGGATTCAGGAACAGTAATTGAAAACACTGGAAAGCGGACTGTGGGGGGTTTTTGGTAAAGGGAAGGAATTTCTCAATTCAAAACCAGATAAAAATCACCAGACAATCAACAAATATGTTCGCTATCTTGACTGCACTAAAAACTTGGATGCGAAACTCCCGATAAATGAGTGAGACATGGCTCAGACCGTGCATCACAGTGTAGGAATACACTGAAAAAATTTGTTTGCCCTCAAGTTAGTGACAGACAAGATTTCTATGATTAATTATTAAAAATAGCTGTATTCTTTTTCAGACTTCTAGACAAATTTTACAAGATTACTGCTGGCTTATTTGAAAGCCAAGCTGGTGCAATTTCGCTTCAACTAAATAGCTTGTAAACACTGGATTTATTACCCAATGATGGATTTATTATGCAGTGACGACTTTCTCTAAATTAATGAAAATATGTGAATAATGCACAAATTGAAGAGATCAAGAGGGCCATGTGCTTTAAAGAGCAGCCCAGTGTTACTCCAACAAGAGGCTCAATGCTTTCCTACCCTTGCCAATCAGCCTGCTTAAAAATAATCTTTCCCAGTGAATTTCAGCTGTTGTCTTCTCAAATGCAGCTTTTCTCTGAAGTCAAAACTCTCTGAACCAGTCCTTCTTTTTAGAAAGAAAATCCAATTTTAAAATCCAAACAAACTTCTTACAGTTTCAGCTATTACTTTATTTTACTGTTTCAAAACCGAACAGCACAGGGAAGCTCCCCGTTTCCTATTCACTTGATTTTCCCAAGCACTACAAAGAGGAAAACATCTTTTTTAGGAAGTTTGCTTTAATGCCAAGCGTAAACCAAGAGATTGTTTTCGAAGTCATGGTTTTTCAGGTGCAATCTTTTCCTGTGCTGTCGCACACCCCAGCCACAAACAGGGCTGTGCCACCTGGAAGGGGCACACCTCGAACAGAACGCAGCCTGCCCGAGGACTGCTCCGGAGCAACCTGGCAGATGATTATCCACGTAACACACATCTAAAAAAGGAATTATTTCACAAAGACAAAGCTCGTCCAAGAGTGAAGCTCATTTTGCATTACTGACCACACACAACTGAATGGAAGAGCAACTTGAATTAACCACACTGAGATACCAAGAAAATAACCCAAACGCTGGCTGGAGCGGTGAAATGAACTTGGCCTGCCTGTTTCCTTACACAAAAATTGGGTTTCAAATACAAAATAGTAATTAGGGTGATGTACCGGTGATACAGAGGCGAACACAATCTCCGCCAGCAGACACGCAGCGTATCAATTTCCATGCAACTATTATTTTTCCATAGCTAGGCAGTCACATCACGCAACAACACTAAAGGAACAAAAAACCCAACTGATTCAAAAACCCGCAACAACTCAGCACTACCCCAGCAGGATGCAATTCGGTGCCTGTGCAGTGCTGACTAAAGCCCGCTCCGTACTGACAGGGATCGGCGCAGACAACAAAGTGCCTTTATGTGCACGCTGGCTGCGATGGGGCCGAACCTGGATGCTCCAGCGGCGGAGAGGAGCTCGGCTCTCCCTTCCCTTCCACCAACAACTCTTCCTTCGCTCCCCTTTATCCCGATCTTCCCCGGTCTCACTTGAGCAGCTGATGAGCACTGTCTGCTGGCACCGTGACATTTGGGGACAGCACCGGGTTATCCGAGGTGCTCTGCCCGAGGAGCCCCCTCGGTTCCTCCTGCACAGAGCCGGAGCTGCTGACACGCAGCTCCCTTCCTCGCACTTGGGCCGTTTTCCCTTACAAATCCCCTTGTTACCAAGCGCAGCTTAATCCTTTTCACCGCGAAATGAAACAAGTCAGCAACCCCTGGGCTTAGAGGAAAAGAAACCCAACAAACCACACAGAAAAAAAATGACCCAAAGAGTATTTTTCCCTCACCAAGGAATGCGCTGCCGTTCGAGGGGATGAATGACTAAAATATTTCCTGTCCAGACAGCGCAGCCTGACTCACTGCTGGCACGGCCCGGCCCGGCCCCGCCGCGGCACTTGCACCGGCCCCGCACCTGCCCGCGGAGCCGGCGCGGCCCCGCCGCCCTGGCCCGTCCCGGGCTGCCCGGGCCCGGCGGCCGCTCCCTCCCGCCGCAGGAGCCGCAGCGAGCCCCGCGCCGTGGTTACCTGCTGTCCGGGGACTCCGCGGGGCGGCCGGCCCGCGGCTCATGGCGGTGCGGGAGGAACGGGCGTGTGCGGCAACTCCGATCCAGCGCGGCTCTCAGCGTCCCGCGGCCAAACCCCAACTAATCCTCCGCGGGGAACCGACTCGGCGGGCCGGCCGCGCGGGCCGCCGGGCGGGCATCCTTCCCGGGCCGCCGACCCCTTCCCCGCTCCCGCAAGATGGTTCCCGGCAGGAGCGAGCGGAGCGCGGCGTGCAGGGAGCGCGGCGGGCGCGGAGCGGGCGCTACAGAAGCGGCAGCAGGACAAAGAAAACCATGTGCGGCGGCGGCGGCCGGGGACAGCGACGGCACCTCCGGGTGCGGGGCGGTGCGGGGCGGTGCGGCCGCGGCGCCTCCTCCCTCCCTCCGCGGCTCCAGCGCCGGCGGCTGCGCGTCCCTTCCTTCGGGCGGCTTTTTGGGTTCTCTTCCGCTGTTTGCCGGGGCGTTTGGGGGGCTGATTGTTTTTGTTTTGATTAAAAAGTCATGCCCGTCCTCTCCCGAGCCAAAGCGGGCTCCCGCCGGGCGCCGTCCCTCCCGTCGCTGCCGCGCTCAGGTGAATTCCATGGGGGAGAGGCAGCGGCCCGGCCCCGGCTCCTCCGGCCCCGCCGAAACAGCCTCGCAAGCCTGTAATCCCCGCGGGGCGGCCGCTCCGCTCCGCTCCGCTCCGCCCGGCCCGGCTGCAAGCGCCGGCCGGACCCCTCTCCCGCCCGGCTCCGCTCCGCACTGCGCGGCGCTCCCGGAGCCGCCGCCGCCGCCCGCCGGCTCCGCCCTCCGCCGGCCCCGCCCCGCGCTCCGCCGGGGTCCCCGCGGCGGGGGCGGCCCGGCCGGGCGGGGGAGGCTCCGCGGGAGCCGCGCTCCCTCCGCCAGCGGCCGGCCCCGAGCAGCCTGCGGAGCCGCGCGGAGCCTTCGGCGGCGGCTCCTCCGCGCGGGGCGAGGCAACCGCGGAGCCGGACAGTTCTCCCTGCCCCGGGATGGCGGCACACGCACACGAGCATCGGTCGCGATAGCTACACGAACATCGCTCTCTAGAGCTCCGCGGGATGAAAACACGGTCGAAAACATCGTGTTGCATTTAGCAATTTTTTTGTTTAACGGAAATTTAATTTTCTTTTTTTTTTTTTCTTTAAAGCGGGAAAAGCCAGTGTGCCCAGCTGCAGGCAGGGTGGCCTGCTGGGGACCCCGGCTGCTCGCTGAGCTTTGCCTTCTCTCTGAGCCCCCCGTGCAGAGACTCGCCTGACTACTTCCAGCACTGAACATTATTGTCAACGGGCAGTGGATTTCCCGCTCGCTGCAGGTTTTCCTTAAGTGCAGCACACCATTAGTAATGGCCACCGCGAAAATAAACGCACAGATACGTGATGATACAAATGATTATTCACTGAAGCACAGCACTCGGAGCCAAATGATGTTTCCTGGGAAGATGAGAGGCAGTTATGCACATTGGCACAGTAGCTGCATACGGTGAGATGTTTCCTGGGAAAGAGATAGGTGCTAAGAGGGGATTTACGGGCTTGCAAGACCATGCCCAGGGAGTGTTTTCAAGATTTCAAACCTGGAAATGGGTTTCAATCCCATACCAGGCTAGGAGTGCTAATGGAATTAAACTCCCGTGGGTTCCACTTGAATTTGAGCTAAATCCTCAGAAACAAGGTTGACAAGTCCTATTCACTCCAACTCCTGTGGCAGAACTGAGCCTGGAGGAGGTGATTCTCCTAAGGAAAAGATGGGAACTACCTATACCAGCCAGAAAACGAGTGCAGAGCAAGAGCTGTGTGTGCCTGCTCAGCCTCACCTGAGCCAGGATTATAGTTATGTGCCCGAAATCCAACAGCAGCTTGGAAAGATTCATGTATGTCCTGGCTCAGCTCCAAGCTCAGCTCGGGCCGTGGGGTGATGAGGGACTGCCCTTCTCCTGGCCCCAGGGCACCCAGGAGGCTCTGAGCTCTCCCCAGCAGTGACAGGGTGCAGGGGCTGCAGCGGCTCTGGTGGCCCTGAGCAAATCCCACAGCGTGTGAGGGGAAGGGCAATCAGAATCTGACTGTCCACACCAGTGCCAGGAAAGGGGAATCAGAATCTGACTGTCCACACCAGTGCCAGGGAAGGGGAATCAGGATCTGACTGTCCACACCAGTGCCAGCAAGGGGAATCAGGATCTGACTGTCCACACCAGTGCCAGGAAAGGGGAATCAGGATCTGACTGTCCACACCAGTGCCAGGAAAGGGGAATCAGGATCTGACTGTCCACACCAGTGCCAGGGAAGGGGAATCAGGAAAGGGGAATCAGGATCTGACTGTCCACACCAGTGCCAGGAAAGGGGAATCAGGAAAAGGGAATCAGGATCTGACTGTCCACACCAGTGCCAGGGAAGGGGAATCAGAATCTGACTGTCCACACCAGTGCCAGCAAGGGGGAATCAGGATCTGACTGTCCACACCAGTGCCAGCAAGGGGGAATCAGGATCTGACTGTCCACACCAGTGCCAGGAAAGGGGAATCAGGATCTGACTGTCCACACCAGTGCCAGGAAAGGGGAATCAGGAAAGGGGAATCAGGATCTGACTGTCCACACCAGTGCCAGCAAGGGGGAATCAGGATCTGACTGTCCACACCAGTGCCAGGAAAGGGGAATCAGGAAAGGGGAATCAGGATCTGACTGTTTACACCAGTGCCAGCAAGGGGAATCAGGATCTGACTGTCCACACAAGCACCAGTGCCATAATTAAGAAAGAACACCTACCAGTTACCCGTGTAGAACTACAGGATTTTATGGAAATATTTCCCCTTCGTTCCTCATTCCATCACCATATGATCCATTTAAGGATCCATTTAAGTTTTCCCCTTCAGTGGCCTCTCCAGGATTCTTATCCGAGGTTCAGTCCCACTGACTGTGGTGGTTTCTGCTGGGACAGTGGGTGGGAAGATGTACAAAAAGCAATAATGCCTCACAGGAGATGAGCACACCCAGCACAGCTCCAGAGTCAGAGCATGGCCACAGACACCACAGTGCTTTCGTGCCACGGCTGATCCAGGGTGGGAATGCTTTGGTGAAACTGGGACAAATGGTCTCCACTGGAAAATTAAAGAATTGTGGCCAAACTCAGATCCTGGTATGGCAATGGAAATGAGTTCTCCAGGACTGTCCAGCTGAGTAGGTCATCCCCACATTTCCATACCGTAACTGAGCATGGATTTTGGCTGTTAAACTTTCACAGGTTTTTGCATGTAATAAATATGTATTTGCATCTAATAAATATATACTGCAAAGATAATCCTGTGCTATCAGAGAGGTGGTTTTCATCTCCTCTTAGAAACAAAACAGAAATGGCTTCAGGTCTGGTCTCTGGAATCAAGAGTGGGCAGCGGCCAAAAGCCATTGCAGCCCATTGGCCATGGATGTTGCTTGAGTGCAGATTCCACTCCCCACCAAAATTAAATTGATAAAGGCATTAAGCTGGCAGAGTGCTCTCTGTACAATCAGCACCTGGGGACTCCATGGACCGAGCTGAGGCTGTACCTGAACGAGCAATTAAATGCACAGAACCAAGGTATGGCAGCTCATGTAGTCTATGAGCACCTTGGTCAAGACTTTCCACATCCTGACATGGTAAGAACATATCTAATTAAAGCCCAGGTTCCTCACAAGACTTTAATTTGATACATTTAGCGTGGATTAAATAACAGGCTTGTCTGTACTGGATTTTTCCAATGTTAACCACATGCCACACCTGAAATCTCAGCATACACAGAATCAGAAATGCATTTACCTGCTCATCTCCCTGGGGCTGTGAGGGTTTATTGGCAGGGCTCTTGGCCTCATTATGTTCATTATTTGCACCTTAGAGATAAATTGAGGACCTCTGTTTTCCTGCTACAAAATTACACGTGGACAAAATACATTGTGCAACTCTGAATGAGAAATTTGGAGTTCACAAATTTACTCAAAGCCAAATTAAATCAATGGGACCTCACCTCAATTCTGAATGAGAAATTTGGAGTTCAGAAATTCACTCAAAGCCAAATTAAATCAAAGGGACCCCTCCTCCCCGCAGTGATTTGAATGCCTTTGGATCAAGCTTCCCCCCCTCCTGACAATACTTTCCTGTGCCTTAGGTTATGCCTGGATAGGTTTTTTAAACCTTCTGTCTCTTATCTATGTGGGACCTTGCCAGAATTTTTTTTCATCTGTCTGTGGTCTCTGTCAGCGTCGACATTTGTTTCTGCCACAACAACAGCCAAATGAAGTGCATTGAACTTGGATCAAAAGTAATTTCAAGATCTTTCACTCTCTGGAAGAGGTTTTCAGATCCAAGTATTTTATTAAAATGACCTAAAGCTGCCCAGACAGCAGGCAGGGAAGCAGACATTCGTTTCCAAGTCATAGAGTAATTCCAAAGAAGAATTATCCATCTCTGGCACAAGAAGCAAACGAATATTGAAATTACAGCAGATTATATTGGATTAAATTATTTATGTCAAAACTCACCTCACCTGGAAGGTTCTGCAGCTTTTTTCCTGGCAACATGAAAAGTGGATATTCCAATTCTTTGGTATTCTGTCAAAGCCTGGAAACGTTTATGTTTCCATTAAGTTGCTAACCTTCCCAGAAGACACCATGGTATCTGACTTTGGAGCGTGATTACGGTGCCTTATAAAGCCCTCCATAATGCTTTGAAAACATACAAGATTTTGCCTATTACTGGATAAGAGATGCAGGATCCTTTCCCCAAGAAAAGAATTTATGGAGCTGTCAGCAGAGTTTTATGGCTGTGAACAGCAAGCCACGGCATGATGTCCCACTCAGAAGGTGCTTGAACTCCAGCAGTGTGAGAGCTGCAGGAGGAGGACCTGTTCTCCTCAATAACAGCAACATCACCGCTGGTGTGGCTGTGAAAAGGTCATGAGAGATGCCAGGAAAAGGAACTGGTGGTGAGAGCAGGTTCTGCTGGATCTGGGGGGTGTCTGGGAGCAGCCAGGGTGAGCACCAACACATCACATGACAGTGATGCTCCTTCAGTGTCCCCTCCAGCAGGGACAGGGCACTGGGGAGAGGGGGACACAATCAGCAAATGTCCCCTTCCAAGGGAACAGAGCTCTGCATGTAGAACATCCTGATTTTTACCCATCCTGGGTAAATCCCCGTGTAAGTAATGCTTTTCATTTGACAAAGCAGAAAACTTCTGCAGGAACATATTAATGACAGTGCAACTTTTTTATTATTTTTATTTTTCTGCAGCATTTGCAAAACTAAACCCCTTTGTAATCCTTTCTTTTATGCAGAACAGATTGCAGTTTTAAGCAGAGGCCCATAAACTGCAGGTTCAAAGAAACCTGAAACTGAATTAGCATAAAAGCTGGAATTCTCATTTAGAGGAACAGCAAGGCAACCGCTCTGCAGGCAGTTTTATGATTAGGGTTTCAAATGGAAACAAAGATAAAAACTGGGGCTCAGGGAACAATAGGGCTGCTCTCTCTTCCCTATCCTTACAGCTTGGCCCTATAAAATACTAAGTGGTCTCCACTGCTTCCGAGGACAGAATTTAGCCCAGATTTGCACACCTGGGGAGGGTGGATAATTTTCTGAACCCAGGCACTGAACCAAAGACAAATCCTAACTGCCCTACGCGTGGGAAGCCATTTCTCCCCCAGGCTTCTCCAAACAATGTGCAATCCTTCAGATGAACACCACAGCCATCTTTCCTTCCCTTCAACCACCACGAGGAGTGAGAATCCTGGCTGTAACTTTTCCATCAGAAATGCCTGCATTTTATCTCTTCCTCTAAAACCCTTCCTGGGGTTTGAATTCTGAGTTACTAAAGAGACCAGGGAGCATGGGTTGGCTGGATGTAGCTCCTGGAGACCTCTCTGGGCTCTGAGCTGCTATCCACCCTGCAGTCTAACCAGGAACATAAGATCCTATCTCTGGGTAAGAGGATAAAATATAAATTCTTCCCCATCCACCAGCACTTCTGTTGTGCACTTCATAAATGCACCACTTTCAAGCTGTGGCCATTATCCTCCCCTAATTTCTGCCTGCTAGCACGTTCTGCAACTGAAGAAGTATTTAAAATTAATTTGTCTGTCAATATCTGGGTACTGAATCACCTAATAAGAGAAATATTTTTCATTCTCTTCTTCTCAGTCAGAAGAAAAGACTTTCTTATCACCAAATAAAGCATCCATTATTGCGTGCTGTAATCCCATTCTGTCGTCCAGGTCATTTTTAGTCCAGAAAATGCTGATTCAGCACCATAAACCAATCAAGTAATTTCTTTCATTTTCTAACATTCAAGCAAAATAATGAAAATCACATCTCATTTGATGAGAAGAATATACGACAGAAATCTCCTCTTCCAAGGATAATTTTCAAAGAGGTGTGCCAAGGCAAGAAATACTGTTGCAAAAACATAGCTAATGTAGGGGCTCTTCTGCTGAACAGATAAATTCCATTTTTGACTGTCAGCTCATATTTAGAAAGTAGACTATGAACAATAAATCTGTACCTTTAGCCAGCTTCTAAACCATGCAAAGACATTAACTTGGCAAAAGAATGACCATTACTTTGATGAATGAAACATTCACCTAAAATATTCATGTACAAGATGATAATATCCAATTGATAACCAAAAAACACCCACCCCACTGCAGATTTAAATAACTGAGATGCATATGAGAGAAACCGAATCACATACATAAGAGGAGTTATTATGGCACTGTTAGGAGAACCAACAAATGAAAAAAAAAACGGCTTGATAAATATTTTCCATAACAAAACACAATTGGTTTCAGTGGGATACAGCTCTGTTTCTCATTAGTTATCCTTCACTTGTCAGACAAGTTCCATATTTCACCGAAACCCGCTGAGTATTCTTTCTAGTTTGCTGGGGAAAGTGGCTATACATTTAGCACGTTCCCTTTATGCTGTGTGTTTTCACAGGTCTTTCTTTAAAACACACTGTACATGCTTTTGCTTCTTTCCCCCAGGATAGTGGGTTTCGACATCCAAGAGGAGTTTAAAAGCAGGTAACAAGTCATCACTTTTGAAGCTGCAGAGCAGCTGAAGAGGTGCAATAGCCCCAGCAGCCATTATCAGTGCCTGCCAGGGTGCCACGCTATCAAGTTATATGATAAAGCACTCAGCTGACACCAGAAAAATAATCATTCTCTCTCTCCTGCACCACCCCCTTTTTCACAAGGAGGCTTTTTACACTCATTAAATGCAACCTTATCTCTGAAAGACTGCAATCCTCAGCAAATGACAAGTGTGCCTAATCTCATTTTCTGACAAGCGATTCTGACAGCACCTTCCTTTTGATTTCTAAGACACGTAGCTAGACATATATTAATCTGTCAGTCATCGCCCCTAGGAAGGATGGTAAAAAAGGAGAGACAGAGATGAACATTTGTGAATGTGAAGGGAACAAGGCAAGAAAGGACTAAGGGTCCTTTTCTGGCTATTTTAAGCAACTCAGCTGTGTTTCTCCACTCCTCCCACCCAAACATGGGACCCGAGTCACTCCCGTGCAGCACAGCCCTCAGCCTCCCTGTCTGCAGAGGTTGCTAATATGCATTTTATTCCAGGTATGAGTGTGGCCCAGCAGCTGTGGACCAGCAGCCAGCTGTGGGTGTATTTTCAGGCTTCCCCTGGTGTTGAAGGCAGTTGGGCTCTCATTTCATTTCTCTGCGCCTCAACTTTCAGCATTGCATAAAACCCAAGTGTTATTGTCACCATGGCACATATTTTAGTTATAGACATGGGACTTCCCAATGCTGGTACTATAAAATGGTAAGCCTTCATTCCAAATTTCCAGTTTATGAAGTGTTCTGCAATAACACATTTTTTGCAGTAAGAAATGCTTTGTCATTGCAATGAAGCCCTGCCTGGCTCTGGTTGCTGGCCTGGCTGGCACATGTTGGCAGGTACAGGCAAAGACAGGTGGGATAAAAGCATCAAGACTGAAGGCATCAAATTGGTGTCAGATCTTAACAACTTTGTAGACATGCTCAGAGTGCTGTCAAATGAAAGCATTTTGTTCAACCTCACAGCCTGGTAAGGTGTAAACTGGAGAGGCTGAACAACACCAACTCCAGGTGCACTTGGAGACCAGGAAAAGGTAGGATTTCCAAGAACTCCTGGATAGAATAGGAGAAGATACATTCCAAACCTGATGGCATTATGGAGCCCTGACAGTGAGTGTGAATTGGGGCAGATTGATGGGGATTTGCCATTCAGTGTGCAAAATCCAGAGCCTTTGTGCAGGATGTAGGATGTGCTAAGGGGACGCTTTACTGGAAGAGGGTAGATTTAGACAGGAAATTAGGAAGAAATTCTTCCCTGTGAAGGTGGTGAGGGGCTGAATGGATGGCCCAGAGCAGCTGGGGCTGCCCCTGGATCCCTGGCAGTGCCCAAGGCCAGGCTGGACAGGGCTGGGAGCAGCCTGGGACAGTGGGAGGTGTCCCTGCCATGGCAGGGGTGGCCCTGGATGGGCTTCAAGGTCCCTTCCCACCCAAACCATTCTGGGATCTCTGATTCACATTGGTGAGCACAGGGCTGTGAGATGGAAGGAGGCAGACCTACAGCTAGGTATGAAAGTGCAAATAAATGAGATTCAACAAATGGGACCCAAAGGAAGAAAGAGATTAAGTGAGGTGGGAGGCAGTGTTCTTTATCTCACACAGACCTATTAGTTCTGCTCCTCATAAACCTGCCTTCTCCCTCTTAGCATGTGAGTCATATTCATATTTCTACCCACCAAATGCTAAATTAGAGTAAATTATACAGATTTACCATCTAACATTTGCTCTCTGACCTGCCTGCACTTGCAGAGAGCCTCCCCAGCTGGCAGCACATCCTGCCTGGGGACATCCCAATGCCACAGCTCCAGCCTGGTCCAGATGGGATCCCTCAGCTGAGAGCTCCTCTCCACCTCCCTTCCCTTCCTCTGTGTTATATTAACAGGAGAAACTTTATTGTTCATAATGGGATAAGAAAAAAAAAAAAGGAAAAATAAATGAAAGCAAAGTACAAAGGGGCTCCAATGCAATGCTTTAAAGCAATGCCATTTTCATAGTAATATAGTCATTAAGTACTTGTTTGATGGTGCAAAAAAGTAGGCCAAGATCTTTGCTAATACATTTAATTAATCAATACCTGCACTAGAAGATGGGAACAATTAAAGTTTTTCTCCTCACTCAGACAAAGCAGCAGAAAGCTTGTGATCTACTTAAGGAGCTCGTCACTCAATGGGAAGATGAAAAGACTTCTTTAGTTTTACTTAAGAGCTGAAATCATGTTAATACTCGAGTGTTTAGGATCTGGCTCTCAAAAAGGCAGTAAATGAGCAGTGGCAGGAAAGCTGCCTGCTGTCACCGAGTCCCCAGCCTCGTGTTTCCACCCTGATGTCATCATAACGGGGAAAATCACAAATATATGCTGGAGTTCATTGAGCCTGAAATTAACACCAGGGATATTTCCTTGCAGAACACTTTGATAGCTGGGGCTGCTAGAAACACCCATCTACTGCTGATGGGCCTTAGAAGGGAAAATGTAAACCTGGCCCTGCACAGTTTAGATTTCTGCTGGGTTTTTATTAAAAAAAAAAAGAATTTTCTGGTTGCATCTCAGCTTCGGGATGTAGAAAAGAAGGCATAGGAAGGAAAAGTCACCTCCTCTGGGGAAAAGTGATGGGAAGAATCTGGGCAGTTCCCTGTGCAAACCTCTGGCTCAGGGAAGGAGAGATTTCTCATTTCACAACAAGGGCTGCTGACAGTAAGAGAAAAATTGCCTAAAATCAGCCCAAAATGCAGCTGTCCTTGGGGTACCCCAGCTCTGCTCCTGCAGCAGGGGCCATTATCACCTGAAGGATATCTCTGTTCCCCCTCTCAGGAAACACACCTTGGCCATCATCCTGGTGTTGGCCCTGCTCCCCTGCACCAACTCACTCCACTGCTTGAAAAAGCTTTTGACAGGGTTCTCATGGCATGAGGAGCAGCACAGACAGAGGGGAGAAGAGGCTCCCTGCAGCCCAAGAGGCAGGACAACCAACAGGAGACAGAGATATGGCTGCTTCCCACTCCCCAGAGGAGGAACATCAGTCCAGGCCAGTGCAGGTAGTGCCAACAACTGAAGGCTGCCCAGTTTCCTCCACTGTTTACCCTCTGGTGAGAGCAGAACCCCATCCAGGACCTCACAGCTTCCTGCTGTGGAGCCCACGGGTCCATCACACACAGGTGCTGACCTTACAGCACCAGGGAAAGCACAGGCACAGTGTTGTGCTGAAAACAAATTATTTCTTCATATACTCATTAGCAGGAATATAAATGCAAATGACCTTATAATTTGTATTGTGAGAACTATCAAGCTAATGCTGCGGCTAAAGGAGAAAATCACTCCCTGGCCATCACTGGAGATGACTCAGGCCATGGAGCTGATCTCCTGTAAATTGCCTGCCTAGCTGCACTCAGTATTCAGCCCACCAGGCACTTTGCTGTTTCTGATCCCTTGTAAGAATGATGCAAGAGCCTCACTAACATACCGAGGTTCCCAATTCTTCTGTGCATCCTCACCTTGGGTTGCAGGAGTCTGCACCCAAAGCTCTGAGCAAGGCCACCACACTCACAACAAAAAAGGCAGCAACAAAATAAGCAGGTCAATTCTGCCCAATCCAACCTCCACAAATCCAAATCTCTCCAAAAATCCTGGTCAAAAGTCCTTGGAAAATAAAATCCTTCTGACACAATTTTCAGTAAGAAACAATTTTCAGCAGCTGGCCAAATGCTATTTTTCTTTCATTTAAGATTCTAACAAAACCTAACTTCTTTGTCTCTCAAGCTTCCTTGATCTCCTTCACTTTTAGCTGTCACATAAAGTCAATTGGCTGCACCTCCCTGCTTGATAAAGACAAGCCAACTGGTCTGATGTATCTTTAATGAGGAGGTAGGTAAGACACAGTCCAACAAGGTGCCGAACACTTTGACCCTAAGCTAGCAAAGCACTTAAATATCTGCTTAACTTTTAACAAAAATAGGTTCTTTTGAAGCTAATGGGGCTGCTCTGGCATTCAGACTTCAGCACCATTGTATAAATTTGGCTGGATGAGGGACAGAGCCTTTGCAAGGCTCAGTTACTGAGAGTGCAAAACCAGCCAGAAACACACAGGTAAGCTGGTGAAAGGCAGTAGAGCTGAGTCACAGGTGAACTGGGGAGTCTCTCTATCAGTAATTAATGTCTCAGCAGTGTAATTACAGTTGCACATATCCCTGTGTTGTTGTTCCTGTGTTAGCAGGAGCAGGCAGGGTTATTCCTGCTCTAAGGTAATGTTCTATCCATGGGATGGAACACCTGCAGGATCTGCAGGGATGAAAGCTTGGCCTTTGCTTCAAAATCACTGTTCAACCTTACAAGAAGGAAGGGACAAACACAAAATAAACAAATCCAAATGAATGATGGGGAGGTCACAAAGAGGAAGCTGAAAGAGTAAAAAAAATACCAAAGCTGAGCTATTGTTGCTGAGGTTCAGTTAATCAGCTGATCTATGGGATCAGCCTGGATTATTCCAGGCATTACTGGAGGAGGTGTGCTCTGAGAATCTAATAAAATACACAAGAGCTGTGATAAAACTTTAACCTGCTTTGATAATACAGTGACGTTCTTCTCCACACACACCTGTAAGAAAGGCTGCCAGATCTCATCACCATTAGTTATTAATCGATTTGTTCCTATAAAACTTTCTTATTTCCCCCTCCTTTTTCAGGAGTTTACTTTTTCTAAAGTGGAACTGATTTAAGGTAGAAAAAAAGCTGCAGCATATCAAAAAGCGAATGGGAAAATAGGTAAGGAGATAATGTTTAACTGGGAAGGAAGAGTTATTTTAGAAATATTTTATATCATTTAAAAAGCACTGAGTACTATTTTATGCCTCTTCCTGAGGAATAAAAGTCATAGTTACGAGTCTGGGTGTCCATATTTCAATAGAAAAGTGAGACTGCAACAGATACATAAAAATCTCTTTAAAAAGTAGCTCAAATAGATTCTTCATGAGTAAAACACTGGCAACCTGAATTTTAGTATCATTCTCAGCATTTCAGTGGAGCGTTTAGTTCATCTGTAAAGTGCTACAGCAAACAGAGAATAGATCATTCCTACTCAGCCCTGTGTTGTCTCAGCTGCAGCAGCTCAGCTGCCCTGGGGCTGTGCCGTCCATCACTGGGGCTGGGACACGGGCTGGCCACCTTAGTGCCTCCAGCTCTGTCACATTGATAGAATGAGCCTCATGCTTGGGGTTATGGCCATTTATTTGGGGGAATTTAGCTGATCTGTCACTTGCTGCTGTGCGAACAACAAAAAATAAGGTGTTCACCATTCCAGGTTCTGTCTATACAACATTACATAATATGAGAATGAAGTATTTTTCCTTAGCAGCACGTTGCAATATTATGGTGTGAGCCTCTTTGTATCACCCAGGACATAGCCAGAGAAGAAGGTTATAAAAAGCTCCCTGAGCTGGTTTTATTTTAAGAGGCCTTCAGACCAAAGGCCTGCTCTCCGCCTTGGGCCTGGCAGGGAGGCTCCGAGAAGTCACCGGGGCTCCCCATTAAAATACTGTTAGCACAGACAAGAGTTTTGGTCTTCTTTTTAGTTCAAACGTCGTCTGGGAGAGACAAAGAAACAAAGTGCTTGGGTCAGTGGAAATTTCTGACAAAGACTTTTCTTCCTGGCACACACAGGGACAGCCCCACCAACTGTGTGGGGTTTGTCCCCCCCGAATGACAAGGCAAAGGTCCTGATTAAAGGCCCTCGGAGCGGGGACACAAAAGATGGCCCAGGACTTCAAAGCCAGCACACTGCTGGCCAGCGGGGAGGTCCCTTTCTTCCCCTCTCTCTCCTTTTAACTTCAGCTCCTGCTGGCTCTGGAGGGGCTTCTAATTGCATTTCACAGGGCCTGAACAAAACGTGGTCTTGTCTTGCACACAGTAGCGACCCCGGAGGACGTGGAGATGATGTGAGGCTTCAGAGCAGGAACAAAAAGAGATTCATCATGTCAGCAGGCCGTGCAGAGGCAATGCTGAGCCTTCTGCAGATCATTTGCATGTTGCCACGTTTCTGGAGGTGAGCTGGCAGGGGTGGGTTTTCACAGAAGTGGTGTGGCCGGCCCTCTCCTCACGGCTTTGAACGTGGCGCATCTGCAAACCCAAGATTTGGGGCAGGGTTTGACCCCTGATCTGCAGCACCAGGGAAAGCCAAACACGGCTGAGGGTGGCTGCTGTGAACAGCAGAGCAGAGATCTCCCTTGGGCTGGAGAGGGAGAACCTCTGCCCACTGAGCCAGGTCTGCAGGTGGAGACTTTCTCTGGCAAATTGGGATCTTGACCAAACAGTGCCCAGGCTGATTTAAACAGCCTCACTGGGATTCTTCCAGTGAGTCTAGAGCTATGGAAGAGAAGGTTTGGCTGAAGCCAGATAGATTTGTTGGAAGTACAGGAAAGTGGTTTCAGGGGATGTGGGATGAGAAGAAAGCCTCAGGCCAGGTGTTCCACAGGCAGTGCCAGGTCAGCCAGAGATGGGGCATGATTTAAATCAAGCACAGAAGTACACTGGAACCCAGCACTTGGCCACCTCACCTTCCAAAAAACCCAAAAGGCCAAAAAAGGTCTGGACTAGTGTGGATGAACCAAACACCATCTCATCCCAAAATAACACAAGTCACCAAAGTGCTATATCCCTTTAATGTCTGATAGTCCCTCTTTTCCGCTTCCCTAATGAGATTGGCTTCCTCATTCTTTTCCTTTTGCATTCAAATTTCGATCTGCACTGAATTTTCCACATTACAGGATGAACCATATATCTATTTTCCCACATTGCACAGCACTAGATCCAACACAATACATCCAAATCCCAAGAAGTAGAGTTTATCCCATGTTCCCTGTGCTGGTGCCAATGGAAGCTGGTGCTGCTGAGCCCGAGCTTTCTCCATGGATGCTCAGGAAGAGAATTAGGCCTGGAATGAGGTTAGTTAGTCACTGCTGATTCATCAGGCGTTTGAGATTTGGATTAACAAACCATTCATCCCCCAGTCCTTGTGTGCAGGCCCCTGTTTCCAACAGGAGCAGGGGTTTTTTATTTATTTACTAACTGACAATAGTGGAAAGCCTCATATTCACATCTGAATTATAATAAATGCATTATAAATGAGTAAGTAGGAAACAGTAAGGAAATGATGTTTTACTTTTAAATGCTAATTATGGAGCCCTGGTGCAGTTAATGTGTAGGGTGTTCTGTCAATTTTTAATGTTTATGCCAAGTGTAGTCTTCAATTTAACATGAGCTTTTAATCCTTTGAGTACTAAATTGCCTTTTAATGCTTGCAGCACAACATTGTGTTTGCACAAAGTCAAGACTGAAAAATGAATTTACTACAAGATATGTGCATGTATGAAGGGGGAGGAAGTACAAAGGACAAGATTTTTTTCTTAATGATGTTGTTGGAACTGTACAAGAGGAAGGAACTGCTTTCAGGATGTACCTGGCAATTCTTTGCAGTGGCAAGAGGCTGCTGCTGATTTAGTATGTCTGTCAAAGCATTTTCAGAGAGCTCTTCCAGGTTCCAACAATTTATCCAAGAACTACACCAAAATCTTAGGGTTTGCACCCACAAAGCAAATTTGGAGGAAAACACGATGGAAGGAATTACCATACAGAGGAACCTGCATAGTCAGTAAGACAAAGTAGCTATGAAGAGAGGGAGTTTTTCAGGTGACAGAATTGTAAAGAGTAAGGTTGTTCTGGCAAAGATAAATGACATGATGGTTTTCTGGGTTGGCTGGTTTGGTTTTGCTGGTGTAACAGTCCCCAGGTAGTTCCTAGCTCTCAGGGTGCACCAATCAGTACCATGGCTTTGGCACAGCCCCTGGGCTGAAGATGCTCATCCCAGCAGCCCCACTCAGCTTCTCCTTCCCACTCTGCCCCCAGAAACCTCAGCACAGCCAGACTGGGGAAATGGCTCAGGAGCACTCTGGGGAGGGTCCATGCTCAGGGCCACCAGGACAGCCAGAGCCCTGCACGCTGCCAGGGGGCCCTGCCTGGGACTGTGTCCTCCCCTGCTGCCCCAGGAGCTCCTCTGGGATTTGGCCAAGTGGGCACAGCCCAGCCCCACCTGCCCCAGCTCTGCCCCTCCCTGCATGTGGGGACTTAGAGCAGCTTGTGAGGCTAATCCTTGTTTATCTCCTTGCTGAACAGACTTTTAAAATGACACTGTTCACATGCTTAAAGCTCCAAATTTGACTTTCCTTGACAGCAGCCATCTCAGGAATCCCAATGAGGTTTATTTTTGGCAGTGGAGCCTTCACAGAACAGGCTTTGCTGTGTGTACAGCTCCCAGCTCTGCAGAGGAGGAGAACTGGGCACCTGAGGATTTGGTACATCCCAGGGATGTACCCTCAGCTTTGCTACCAGCTTAGACCCACAGGGCTAAAGCTAATTAATTAAAAACTTTCTTTAATTTTTCTCTTCCCCTGCATTTCCACCATCCCTAAGATTTTGGAAGGCTGGAAGGGAACTCAAAGCCCATCCAGTGCCACCCCTGCCATGGCAGGGACACCTCCCACTGTCCCAGGCTGCTCCAAGTGCCATATAACCTGGCCTTGGCACTGCCAGGGATCCAGGGGCAGCCCCAGCTGCTCTGGGCACCCTGTGCCAGGGCCTGCCCACCCTCACATGGAGCAATTTCTTCCTGATATCCCATTCAAACCTCTCCTTCTTCAGTTTAAAGCCGTTCTACTTTGTCCTATCACTGCAAAAAGTCCCTCTCCAGCTTTCCTGTAGGCTGCAGGTATTTGAAAATATTTTTCCTTCTCCTTCATCCTAGCTTCCCACATGTGCTAACACACAGTTTATGCTGCCCACTCCAATAATTTGGTGTTCTGGGAAGAAGCATCTCTTTGCTTAGCCCATTAGAGGGAACAGCAGTCAGAAAGAAGCAGAAATACAAACACGGTCAATTATTTTGTGATTAAATAATACATCTTTAAAATGTGACTGGAAAGGGAAACTTAGCCAGTGAAAGGTAGAGTTTGAGCTAATGAATTACTTTAGGTAAAGTTTAGGCATTACTTTTGAAAAAACTGCAGTTGAAATTAATTTACAGGCCTTGTGCTAGAAACTCACACACTGAATTTAAGCACAGAAAGTCTTGCACATAAAGCAGGCAAAACACAGAACCACAGGATCATTAACACTGAAAAAGACCAAAACACCACTTACTTTAGAGATTGATAACAGATATTCCATACCTTAAAGAATCAAATATATGTCCTTATTTGCTCAATGGCTTTGATCTGGTGGTTTAATTTAGGCAGATAAAACTGAATTAGATGCCAGTTTTAAAAGCCTGGTCTTCAAATACTGGACTCACATTTTTTGAAGGGAGGGACAGACAGCCAGGGAAGGCACATCCCACCCTGCAGCAGCCAAAACCTCTGGAGCATCACCATGGGCATGGCTCCAGAAGGACAGAACAGCACAGAACTGCTCCAGGCACATATTCCACACATGTAAATATTCCTGTATGAGGCTTAGATCTCCAATAGGAGGGTTGGAAAAATAAACCCTTTTTTTTTTTGGATGAGACGGATACAAGAACAGGGCTGGGGTTTGGCTGGTGGGACACTCTGGAGCTGGTGGTGGTGGCAGTGGGGACAGGGACACACAGATGGGGCCAGACCTCAGCCCTGGCACACAGCTCTGCAGGTGTCTGAAGGCAGGAACCCCATTGCCACAAACCACCTACCAATTGTTGCATTTTTTATAATAAGACTGGAACAAAGTCTTATATTTGAAGCAGATTTTGCTTTGCCTTACATTTCCAAGCCTCTTCCTTGTACTATTTTTTCTCCCCTCACTCAGGTTTTTTAATCCTCCCATTCAGAGCTGAATTCTTCTCTTTTCCTCTCCATGTCATTGAGGTGAACAGTGTCTATTTTAGATCTTGTTCATTAATGTATCGAGGCATCTTACTTTGTATTACTTCCATATCTTGATGTTATCTAAAGCTTTTTATATAGTAAGAGAGAAATTACAAGGTTTATAATTTCCCTCATACATGTAACAAAAATGATAAAGCATGAAATTGCAGAGCTGTGACTGATTTTCTATAAAAGTTCAACAATTTCCAGCAGGCTGAGCTGGGGTTGGATTTGCTCTGTGCCTTTAGGTCTTGTTGATATTCATCTGTGTGTGTATGTGAATGCCATTATAAATCTGGGTATGTGTCAAATAGGTGTCAGAGAAGGCCATGGAGATTCTCCAGGGCTGGAGCCCCTCTGCTCTGGAGCCAGGCTGGAGAGCTGGAGCTGCTCACCTGGAGAGGAGAAGGCTCCAGGGAGAGCTCAGAGCCCCTGCCAGGGCCTGAAGGGGCTCCAGGAGAGCTGGAGAGGGACTGGGGACAAGGGATGGAGGGACAGGACCCAGGGAATGGCTCCCAGTGCCAGAGGGCAGGGATGGATGGGATATTGGGAATTAGGAATTGTTCCCTGTGAGGGTGGGCAGGCCCTGGCACAGGGTGCCCAGAGCAGCTGGGGCTGCCCCTGGATCCCTGCAGTGCCCAAGGCCAGGCTGGACAGGGCTGGGAGCAGCCTGGGACAGTGGGAGGTGTCCCTGCCATGGAGGGGGTGGAATGGGATGAGCTTTGCAGATCCTTCCAACCCAAACCATCCTGTGACTCTGATTCTATAGATAAATCACACTTGGGTAAAAACCAGCATTAAACCACCAGATAAAACTCTTCTGAGAGGATGCAGCATGTCTGCAGCAGATTTGGAATTACACTGCAATTCTATAAAACAGCAGACAGCTCTTTTATAGGTCTTTTAAGCAGATGAAAGAAGGGATTCAGTTTACCCACATCTGCAAAATCCTGCTTGGGGGAATAAACACTCAGCAAGAAACTTCTCCTTCTTTGTGCACCTGCCTAGGGCTAAAGCACCACAATACTGGCATTACTCCTGGGCTTTTGAACACATCTTGCTTTTGACCAGGCTACAGATACAGCAGCCCTAAATTGCTGCTTGGACCTCCCTGGAGAGTACCCAAGTCCCACACTGTGCTCTTGGAGTCAGGGAAGTGAAGAAAGCTCAGCACATCCAAGGATGTGGTATGGTCAGGCCAGAGTCACTCACAGAACAGTAACTCAGGTTTTGGACACACCAGGCACAATCAGCCTCCTCAAATGTGTCACTAATGACAACAGAGCCCAACTCCTCACCTGTCTGAAGCCCAGGTGAAATGAAATCTTTCTCATCAGTAATCATTCACCCCATTTCTTCCACACTGCTGGTGTCAGACAATTACAAATGCCTTGGCAGAGCCAGGGTCCCCATCCCACATGGCCAGGACATGCTGAGGTCAGCCCTGTGTCCCCCAAAGCTGCAGCAGCCCAATGCCTCTGTTCCTGGGCTCGTTGGCAGGGCTGATGAGGCCTTGCAGCTCACCAGAGTCAGCCACAGAGGGGAAAGAAACATTCCAAGTGTGGGATTTGTCCTCGAAGCCAGGTTCCTCTCCCTAAGCCAGATTTCAGGGAATACATCAGTGTCACATTGCCTTGCCTCACACCCACCTCCCAGGTGCCTTAAATATCCAAGCCTATTGAGTTAACTGTTCCTGTCATTCATCCCTGCAGCACACTAGACAATGGTGACCCTTTAAAAGAAAAGAATTTAAAAATAGGCGTGAATTTAAAAGACTTAATATGAAATATAAAGTATTTGTGCCACATTGCCTACTGTTTAACTGGCCACATTATGCAGTGATGAGGGTCTAGAGACAGGTTTGAAACACTGGACAGCACAGCTGCTCTTGTCCAAGAGCTTCCCTGTGCCACAGCAGCTCCTGTCACACACATACACACACACACCCCCTGTGCCATCCAGCCCTGCACACTGCACAGCCATGGCCCAGCATGGACACCATGGAAATGTTGGGAATTTGGCTTCACAAAGTGTCAGGGGAGCTCCAGGACTGGAGCTGGCTGCTGTCCCACATCCTATCACACCCTTGAGGTATTCCCTTCCCTCCACTGTGGTCCAGGGGGGCTGGAAGAGCCCCAGAAAGGCTGGAGAAGCCATGGGAGCCCTGCCTGGCAATGGCACACACCACTTCAGCTCTACTAGGTCACAAATCCATCCTTATTTCAATATATGCATGTGCAAATATTTTTAGCAAGTTTCAAGCACGTACTCCAGCATGGCAGCAGCTTCCAAAAGCTGTGGATTCCACTAAATCATTCCTACTGGCCTAGTTTTAAATAAAGTATAAATATTGTACACAAGAAACTCCAGCAGCACTCCAAGGCACTCCAGCACGTGGGGCTGTGCATGGCCATGATGTGGGGCCTGCTGGCACTGCTGGACACTTGTCATCCATCAGCTTGTCTTAGTGACTAATGAGGGAACTCAAATCATGTAATATGGTTTTGATTTCCTTAATTTTCCTTAATTTTAGACCCAATGTGGAAATCAGGTGAGCTCAGGAAAGTTACATGGCATATGAGCTTGGAAAGGAGGTGGAAACCCAAACTCCCCTCATGCCAGTCTTGCACATAAACTGGAAGTCTGTAAGTTTCCTTAAAAATGTATAATTGAGAAATTCCAGTGTTGCTTTTTTATATTATTGCATTGCCTGAGAGCCTTTGCTATGAACTTGGATGCTGGGTGTCTAAAACAACATCTCTGTCTCAGAGCTGTACATTACACACACTGAGACATTCATTGCCCAGCTGAATCCAGCCTAATGCACTGCATTTATTTCCTAAAAGCATTCAGAGGAGAAATGAAAGGGCAAACAAAATAAACCCCAACGCTACTCAGGAATTAAATACACACAGTTTTTACTACTTGACATTTTCCCTCTTTGCAATTCATAAAAAGCCAGCCAGGGGGGCAGAAGTTTCCTCACTCCTAATGATGAGTGAAGGCTGGAGTGATCCTGCAGAAACTGCCATGTCTGTGGTACCTGGAGTCAGCACCCTGCCTGCTCAGCTCTCACACCTCTTGTTCAGCTCTCTCCTATGATAATCTCTCCCTGCTCAGCCCCAGATAACACAATGCATTCCCTCTTCTCCTTTCTGAGCTTATTTGCAGACGTAGCCATCCATAAGAAGCTTTAAATGCGTATTACACTCCAGGAAAAACCCCTGTGGCCCACCAAGTCGTGGGCTGGAAAACCAGTTTAGATTCGCAGAGAAGCTGGTATTAAAATCCTTGAGGACTTAGCATTCCCCTGTCATGGGTTTAAAGCCCTGTGAATAATAAAGGAGCCCTGGTAATTTTGCTAAAAAATGAAATTCCATCATTTCTGCAGAATAAACAAAAACAAACCAATGCATTAGCTATGCAATACTTCTCAGCACCACAGTTTGAATGCATCATTAAAGACAGATTTTACCCATGAAAAGTGTTTTTAAAAAGTAATAAATACACAAAACTTTACATATACTTTTCATTTCATTCCTACATCCTCTCTGTGGGAGGTGGACTCAGATTAAGTTGGTATAGCCAATTCCTCCAGCTGCAGGAAGCTGGAGCCCTATTTCTTACAGCTCACATATTGTATGCTATGCTCTAAACTAGATCCTACCTGCAACTGTGAAATGTGAAAGTTTAAATCTATGATATCCACTGATATTAGAAATGAAAGTAAGTAAAGAGCAGCTAGAATGTAATCTCACTTTCATCAACATCAAGTTCATGTTCCCTTTTCCAGGTCTAAGTACTCAGCAAGGACAATTCTCTGATTTTTCTCTCCTGAAAGAGCTGATTTCCTACAGGATTCAGCTGGAATCCTCTTTGCTCAAATCTAAGATGGCTTTATTAGTGACATGAGAAGCTGCTTTTGAAGAAGGAGCACACCACTAAAAAAGTGAATATGCAAATTACTGTGGAGAATATCTTTGCTGGCCCAGCCTTGACAAAGCAGTGAGGACTTGTCCCTCTTCCAGTTAAGGAACTATCCCAGATGTCTGAGGAAGGACCAAACTGCAGCTTGGTGTCCCAGCTGCTGGTGTGGTGATGCTCTAAGGAAGGCAAAAGAACCCTCACACCTGAATGCAACCTTAAGGAGGAGCAAAAGAAAGGTACCTGTGGATACCAGAACCCTCAAGGAAATGAAACAAGAAAACAAAAGCTACAGCCAACAAGATATGGACAAGACTCCTCCAGTGACAGAACCAGGGTTCCTAAGGCTGCTCAGCGCTTTTGGTTATATCTCAAAAATCCTATAAAATAAAGGGATAGAGTCTTCTCTCTGGCACAGAGCTTTAAATTATAAGTGATTCCCCCAAAATGCCGGCATTGCTCTGGCGGAAATGAGAGGCACAATGTTCCACTGGGCACTGCATCCAGAAAATACAGCTCCAGTAATTCACAGAATACATGGCAGGCATTGTCCAGGTCACTGCAGCAGGGTCAGCCTTGAAAAGACACGGAGTGACAGAGGACAGCTGTGAAATATCTGCCCCCACTGCACGGCCACCGCGCACCCGGGCAGGGCCCGGCCCCCGCGGGGCTGTCAGCGCCACCCCGGAGCCAAGGGCCCCAGTTTGGGACACACAGCCCCAGCAAAGGGAACTGCAAGGTCACCAAGGAAAGGCAGGTCCTAAGGGGAATATTCAGGAGCAGCTCCTGGCTGGTGGCTGCTTCCCGCTGAGGAATGTCACTCACATGGAAAGTCACGATGCCTGGAAAGGCTTCACAATCCCCATCAGGTCTTCAGCTGCTTGGCTAATCAGATATTATTACCTCCTTTGTGTTTTCTTTCCCAGCCCTCTCTCTCTCTCTCTCTCTCTCTCTCTGGCAAGGTTGCTGTAAAAGGACTCAGTAATGATTCCTATCTAAATATTTCACTTGCAATACAAAGGTCTGTATTTTGCATACTGTGGAACTTCTGTTGCTTTGTCTTTTGACAAAAAAAATCTCCCCAGGCTTCTTGGAATAAATACTGATAATTGTACCCAGCCTCAACAGAGCATATTAAACTACACAATACTGGATTCAAAGGCAGTGATCGAAGATGGGACTTCAGCACCCCCAAATCCTGAAGGTTTGAGATCCTCCCTTTCAGGCTTGAGGCTACTCCAGATCCTCCTGTGCCACACAGACACCCTGGCAGGACACCTGGAACCAGAGGTCAGTGCTGTGACTCCCAGTCCTGCAGGGTCACCTCTTCACTGGGGATCCCTCTTTGCACACAGAGTGAAAGGAACATTTAACTTCATTTTACAAACATTTGGCCTCCTATAGATATTATCTGGCCCATTCCCCTTAAATTCCTTGGGGGAAGATGCAGGTCGGTGCTGAAAGCTGTAGAAAATCTCACTTTTCACCTAAATCTTGCTTTTCTTGTGTGCAGAACGCCTAGATTTCAACTTTGCCTAAAATAGAGGAGATTAAACTTTGGGCAAATTGTTATGATTCATCTTTTCTTCCCATTCCCTAAGAAGACAGACCTGGTGCCTCTAAAGTCTTCTGCAAAGGACAGATCCCAGGGCCTTGACCCTCCTCTCCCAGATCCAAAGAGCACCTTCACCACCCAACAACCTCCCCTTGACGAGCAAGCATTCATCTCTGCAAATCCCTTAAAACAGTCCCTGGAGCAGGGGCCTGAATAATTCCTGCAGCTCCCTGGGCTGTGTGTGGGGACAGAGGCCATCAGCAGCAGCCCTGTCCTTCCTCACATCCCTGTCCTTCCCCCCATCCCTGTCCTTCCCCCCATCCCTGTCCTTCCCCACATCCCTGTCCTTCCACACATCCCTGTCCTTCCCCCCATCCCTGTCCTTCCCCACATCCCTGTCCTTCCACACATCCCTGTCCTTCCCCCCATCCCTGTCCTTCCACACATCCCTGTCCTTCCCCCCATCCCTGTCCTTCCCCACATCCCTGTCCTTCCCCACATCCCTGTCCTTCACACATCCCTGTCCTTCCTCACATCCCTGTCCTTCCTCACATCCCTGTCCTTCCTCACAGCCCTGTCCTTCCCCCCATCCCTGTCCTTCCCCCCATCCCTGTCCTTCCTCACATCCCTGCTCCTTCCTCACAGCCCTGTCCTTCCTCACATCCCTGTCCTTCCCCACATCCCTGTCCTTCCACACATCCCTGCTCCTTCCTCACAGCCCTGTCCTTCCTCACATCCCTGTCCTTCCCCACATCCCTGTCCTTCCACACATCCCTGTCCTTCCCCCCATTCCTGTCCTTCCCCCCATCCCTGTCCTTCCACACATCCCTGTCCTTCCCCACATCCCTGTCCTTCCCCACATCCCTGTCCTTCACACATCCCTGTCCTTCCCCACATCCCTGTCCTTCCACACATCCCTGTCCTTCCCCCCATTCCTGTCCTTCCCCCCATCCCTGTCCTTCCACACATCCCTGTCCTTCCCCACATCCCTGTCCTTCCCCACATCCCTGTCCTTCCCCACATCCCTGTCCTTCCACACATCCCTGTCCTTCCCCACATCCCTGTCCTTCCCCCCATCCCTGTCCTTCCCCCCATTCCTGCTCCTTCCTCACAGCCCTGTCCTTCCCCAAAGCCCTGTCCTTCCCCACAGCCCTGAACAAAGGCAGCATTTTCTCAGCAGGACACGTTAGCTCGGGCACACTGCCATGGCTTCACAGCTTCTGCAGGTAACTGGATGCAGTGTAGACAAGCCTAATGTGGTTTCATATGGAAATGAGTGGTAAATTATTAATATTAATAACATCTATAAACAACTGGTGACAACTTCAAGTGGCTTATTGTGTAATACGTACAAGGCATCTGTTCATTATCATTTACAAGACACTCCTGATATACACAACAATTTACCCGAGGATCCGGGCAGGCGTTTCCACTCTGAATTTCTGCCTCCAAGCCCAGGGTGCTCCCAGCTCCCAGAGTGGTGCTGGGAATGCTCTGTGTCCGTGCTGGAGAGTGAGCCCCGGGGCAGGGATGCTCTGTGTCCGGGGCAGGGATGCTCTGTGTCCGGGGCAGGGATGCTCTGTGTCCCTGCTGGAGAGCAAACCCCGGAGCAGGGATGCTCTGTGTCCGGGGCAGGGATGCTCTGTGTCCCTGCTGGAGAGCAAACCCCGGGGCAGGGATGCTCTGTGTCCGGGGCAGGGATGCTCTGTGTCCCTGCTGGAGAGCAAACCCCGGGGCAGGGATCCCTAAGCACACGTGGCGCCGGCGGGGACGGCTCGGAGCAGCTCATTCACCTTCAGATCCTGCTGTTCTCTGAGGTCGCAGCGATTGCATCAGTGGAAATGTGTCTCATTCCGAGAGGGCTGATTCTCGCTGGGAGCCAGACGCCTGGAAGCTATTACGTGTCTGTGTGATGGTTTAAGGCCCAAAGGAAACTTCCTACAGCCCAGCTGCAACCCATGGGACAAGGCTGGGACAGGGGAGAGGCAAACGGGGCTGTGAGCACGGGATTCTGCAAAGCACCACTGTGAGTTTATTATGTCAAAGACAGAGAAAGCCGTGATGTTACAATTCTTCTGTCAAGGACAGTGATAAAAAACTCTCCTCACTCCAAGCTCTGGGATTTACGGCATAGGTTTCCAACCTCCAGAGGCTAATTATTTCCAGTCATCCTGCAGTGCACCCTGGGCAATGCTTTATGAAGTTAGCTTCATGTGGCTGAACACCCCTTACTTCACTGGCCTCTTGCTGTCATGATGCAAAGACGGACTAGTACTTCATGTAGCAATTTTTAAATAGAAGTGGATGATTTTTCAAGTAATTATTAGCAAAAACGTCAAACAGAAAGGCAGAGGCTGGCTATCCTACTGAGAGGAACCACTGAGGCAGAAAATATGTGCCAGAGCATGGAGTGGGAGCTGCACCAAGCTTGCTGTCAGACAATGCTCTTTATCAAACCGGGAACACAACACCAGGCTGCTCATAATGCCTCCTTTAATGAGGCGGCCGAGCTGCCATGCTCGGCTGTATTCAAATAAACACAGTGGCTTTTCAGCAACTGATTTTAATCTCATTTCCTGATCTGAGAAGGGCCCGGGAAACCCAAGACTTTCAAAAAATTGTTTTTTAATTGTTGTTGGCAACTTCATCTACTGCCTTCAAAGGATGAGTTAATGGTATCTAAACAGAGAACACTGACACCGCAGTGAGCAGGGGAGCTGCTCCTCTCTCTCACAAAGACCAATTCTCAAATTACCAGATGTTTTCTTCATCTTTTGGGAAAGAAAGAAAAAAAACCTCAAGACCTTCCTTGAAGGCAGCCAGGTGCATGACAACACAGGCTGGAGCCCAGTGCCATGGCAGGAGCAGCCTGCAAGTGGAACATTTCAAAGGCCACTGGAGCCCACAGATGCTCCCCCCTCCTTTTGACCAGGAGCTCCCAGGAGTGTGAGCAATGCCACACTGGACATTTCTTCACTGCAGTGCACACAGCCAAGAAGAATGATCTTCTGAGGTTAAATCCCCAGCACACAGTGAGGGATTTCTGCTGGGGTTTGTAAATCCACCCAACACACAACCCCCCACCACCATGTGGAAATGGAGAAAGCAGTTCACCCTTCCCTTCCTCCTGCTGCCTCTTTTTGTCTGATAACTTGGACACTGATCAATCCTTTTGGTGTGTTTAGTAATGATACCTGAATGATATCTGTACATAAATGACCAATAATGGCAGTGCAGTGCTCTTATCAATGGCCATCAAACCTTGGTCACATCTCAACTTTCTGCAATTACCTTCTGTTTTGGGCTGTATACAAAACCTGAAATAGAAACCTCTCCACTCTTTGGGGATGTTAAAGCACAGAATCATAGAATAGCTTGGGTTGGAAGGGACTTTAAAGCTCATAGGTCAAACCATGTGACTAATTCTTGGCTGTGAGAGTGGGCAGGCCCTGGCACAGGGTGCCCAGAGCAGCTGTGGCTGCCCCTGGATCTCTGGCAGTGCCCAAGGCCAGGCTGGACATGGGAGCTGGAGCAGCCTGGGGTAATGGAGGGTGTCCCTGCCATGGCAGGGGTGGAAATGGCTGATCTTTACAGTCCCTTCTGACTCAAACCATCCTCTGATTCTAAAACCCAATCCAAGTAGATTTAGGAGTGAGGATACAATACTTGTTTTTTATAAAAGATTTCATGAAATAGGAGGAAAAACCCAACCCCACACAGAGTTGCAATAATGCTCATTGTGCACATCTCTAAAGGTACAGCTGTAGCAATCCAGCTGTGCTACATCTGGGCTTTCAGAGCAAGCCTGCATTTCAGTCAGGTCACACTGGGTGTCCCAAATCCCTGTGTGTCTGCAGAAATATCTGAGCTACAAGGAACACACCATAAGCTGCTCAGCTCATTAACAGGCTCCTCTTTGAAGCACCATTCAGTTTCAGCAACTGAACTGCTGGAGGTGGCTCAGGCTGGTAAAAGCAAGCCCAGCCAGCCTGGAGTGGCCGTTCTGCTCAGGAGATGGCAAAAGGCAGCTCACTGGAACTGAGACTTGTGGAGCAGGTGTGGCTGTGTGACATTACTTAGTTTACAGTTAACTGCTGTATTTCACAGAATATCCTGAGTGGGAAGGGACCCCCAAGGATCACCCAGTCCTGCCCCTGGCCCTGCACAGACACCCAACAATCCCAGCCTGGGCATCCCTGGAGCTCCTGGAGCTCTGGCAGCCTCAGGGCTGTGCCCATTCCCTGGGCAGTGCCAGCACCCTCTGGGGGAAGAACCTTTCCTGAAATCCAACCTGACCCTGCCCTGGCCCAGCCCCAGCTGTTCCCTGAGTCCTGTCCCTGTCCCCCAGAGCAGAGATCAGTGTCTGCCCCTCCTCTGCCCCTCATGGGGACAATGGAACTGTGATGAGTCTCCCCTCAGTCTCCTGCAGCTGAACATTCCAGTGCCCTCAGCTGCTCCTCACACAGCTTCCCTTCCAGACCCTTCCCCATCCTCCTGGGTGCTCCCTGATGGTTCAATGTCCTTTTCACACTGTGCTGCCCAACCTGCCCCAGCTCTGGAGGTGAGGCTGCCCCAGCCCAGAGCAGAGCAGGACAATCCCCTGATGGCCTGGCTGGTGCTGCAGGGCCTGGAGCCCCAGGACAGGGATGGCCCTGCTGGCCCCAGGGCACTGCTGGCTCTGATCCCTCTGGCCATCAACCTGGACCCCCAGGTCCCTTCCTGCAGCTCCTCTCCAGCCTCTGCTCCCCCAGTCCATACACACAGCCAGGGGTGCCCCACCCCAGGTGCAGAATTCAGCACTTGCCATTGTTAAGGTTTGCACAGTTGGTGATTGCCCATCTCTCTAATTTACCCAGGTCTCTCTGCAGGGATTTAAAGGAACTTCAAGGGATTTAAAGTGTCAGGAAAAGCTGTAGGGACACAGTTCTTTTTTCTAAAGAGCAGCTGATTCCCTTTCAGCAGAAGTTTGCTCCCACTTGACCTGAGCTAGACCAAAGTCAGTCAAACTAAATACAAACATTTATAAAGGCAGCATTGTCTTAATGACTTATTTTCAATTTACACCTTAGGCTTAAATTAAGGCTTAAGAGGCTTCTGTTGTTGATTTTCTCAGTACCTCATTTTTAAAACAAAGATTTGCAAGGGATTGTCCATCTGCAGCAAGAGTACTCAGGTACTTCCCTAGCTCCTAAATGGAGATGCTTCAGAGGAAAAGCAGATGCCAGCCCAACTGTTCCTGAGGATTTGGTTTATGATAATTACAGGTTTGGCCTTCCAAAATTATCTCAGCATGGGTTGTGCTGGGCTAGCAAAACCCAGGAAGGGTTTTGGGAAGGAGATACACATTTTGGAAAATGACTTGGCCAATGTGGAGAAGATTTGAGAAAACTACCCCTGGTCTCTTTTGTCTGGAGCTGGCACCAGGCATGGCACATGTGCAGGGAGAGGGGGAACCTGGCCTGGCTGTTCACTTGACATATTCCCTCATGGCGTCAAGAGAAACACCATGAGAATGTGTGACTTCAGGTAGGAGCTGCCAGCTTGAGGCATGGCCATGTGGGACAGGTTCCTCTGAGTGAGCATCTCCTGCCCCCAGGCTCCCCCCTGGTGTGACTGCCCTCTGCTTTGGGACAGAAAACCCACCTGAGGCACAGCCTGAAGAGCAGCAGGAGTCAGGCAAGGCAGTCAAGCAAAGAGCTACTGGGAGCTTATGATAAAGCATAAATTTTTCAGGAGCCCATAAACAATTCAAACATCCAGCATTTCACAGAGACCAGTGGATCCTGGTACTCATGGATGTGGCAGCATGCTGCTGGCTGAGGTCACTGCCCATCAGCATAGCACTGTGTGATACAGATCAACACCCACCCCAAGTCTTACACTGGGGATACACACAGGACCTTTCCAGGGGAAAAAACAACAACAACAAAAAAGCCAAAAACCTCAAGTTTTGTCCAACAGTGATAATTCATTAGGAGAAAAGAATGGAAACCAGGAGGCAAGGCTTCAGCCCTCCACATCTTTACATTTCTGAAATAAAAATGACAACAGATGAGCTCAGTGCCAGCAAACCCATCCCCAAAGCAGCAGAGGGTTCCTGGCATCCGTAACCTCCATCCATTTGAAGTTTGTAATTCTGCAGAGCCTCTTTTTCTTCACTTGCAGCTGTTTATATGACACAAATCACTTTCTGGATGCAAGTCCCAGACCTCTCACATCTCACATATCGAAGAATTAACCTGAGGAGGAAACTGTCAGACAAGGCTGACTCAAATTCCACCCCCATTTCAGCACTGCTCAGAAGGAGCTAACACCTTTCTGCAGAGTGGCAAATTAATGTCTTGCAACTGGAATGATCTGTAGGAACCTGTAGCTAAGACCTTTGGCACTGACCATGACTCTGTTGTACTTGAATGTCCATAGAAGCTCCCCAGCAGGCCCTGGGGACACACAGGGAGGTTCCAAGCAGCTCCCAGTGCTACAGCATGTGGGCACCAAAGCTTGTGTGGGTACAACAGGCACAGGAAGAAGTCACTGAGCAGGGACCCCCATCCCACTGCTCCCTAACCTCACATCCCCCACCAGGCCTCAACACAGAACTCCTTGGGAGCTGCTGCCATCTCCCACTTGGGAATCTCTCCTGGCCCTCCTCAGTCCCTGGTGTGTCCTGTGACTCTGGATCATGTGGAGATGTGGATATGTTCCTTCCTGCAGCCCTACTGCAGCAGACCAAAAGCCTCTGAGAAAAGTCAGCAATGTGCTTCTAGAGAATAGCACAAGAACGAGCAGGGGGGATCTTCTGAACCTGCTTTCTGCTACTGAGATTGCTTAAGACAAGGATGTCAGCTTTGCACTTGAAGTTTTCCATACATCTGTCTTCCAAAAAAATGGATCCCTCACCAACAGGAAGGCTTACCATGTCAGTTAAACTTTATTCTGTAATAGGTTTTTCTTACAAAACTCTACTTTTACAATATTTACGGCTGCACAGCTGCAACTAAAGTAAAACAAAGAGAACAAAATTGGGAAATTCAGTCTTAAATTCAGTCATGTTGTCTAATAAAGTCATGAAAATATTTGGAGCCAAGGCTGTGGTGGCCAATGCCGTTAACGGAGGTGGCCAAGGCAAGGGGAGATGAAAGGGGAGGCACCCACATCCCTACAGGAGATGTTTTTGCTTTCTGAATGAGCTCCTTCTGCTTGCAGCAGGTACCAGCTATTGCTCTGCACCCACTCCTTCCAGGTGTACTTTGTTAAGACAATATAATCCTCAGAAAATCTTGCCACAAGAGTCTCATTATGCTGTGATATATTTTACAGAAGAATATATCAAGGCAAAGAAAAGTGAATGGATGAGCTGGCTCAAGCAGGTGATGTCTGGCTTCCTTGATATGGTCATTTGGCAAGTGGAGGTGGGATTGCTGAGTGGTCAGCAGGTCCCCAAGGGCTCAGTAATGACCCCTTGGACTTCCAGAGCTCCTAACAGCTCACAGGATGGCTCTTCTCCAACACATAACACCCACAGCTATTTGTGTCCAGGAGTGGGACTCCATGACAAAGTTTTCCCAAGCCTACCCAGCACTGTGGTGCCTTTGGACACTGCTGGAAGACTCCAAGCAAAGCAGAGCCAACACAGAAACCCACAGAAGGATGCCCTGGGCTTCAGCATGTACAGAATCATCAATCTCAGGATAAGAGAAAGGACTTTGTGTTCAGATGACATCAAACATCCTTGTCAGGATCATGACGTTCGTTCCCTTGCAGCTGACCTGGAAAGCGAAATATGCCCTTGACATACGACCCAGGCAAACGTGAAGGCAATTTTACTGACAGCATGAATAAAATAAACTCTCCCTGACAGGCCATGGAAAGGGGCAAGAGATGAAGTGGTTCATGCTCTCCTCTGTTAGTTAAAACCCTTTGGACTTTGCTTCCACCTCACTGCAGAAGGCTGCTGATGCAAAGGGTGATATTTGCCTGCAATCTTTCCCTGGGAAGTAATTAGTTTCCATTTAGAGGGATGACAAATTGATCAGGCAGGAATCTCACTGAGCTCTGAATTGAAGCTAAACTGTGATAGCTCCAGCTCTGGCAACTTGGGTTTGTCAGTCTGTCAATGCATTTTACAGTTTCAAAATTCAATCACCCAACAGCAGGAAAGACATTGGCTTAAAAAAAAAAAAAAAAAAGGGGAGGGGGGGAAAAAGAAGCAGCAGCAGAAGCAGGGGGGAGAAGCAGCAAAGCCTCCACTTCCTCCTGCAAGTTCATTATCGCCTCTCCAAAGCATGACGGTGGTGTGAAATGGGTTAGACGCATGGATGCCTCTGTTAACGGCCAAGGAAAAAAAAGTCGCACATCATTAGGAATGGAATAAACGATACCGAGGCACAGAGCAGAAATGATTTGATTAGCAATTTCCAGTTTTGAAAAGACCTGGAAGAGAACCAAATGACTATACAGAAGGTGTGATGGAGTTCTTAATTGCTGTAACTGCACAGGGAGACTCGATGATTTGTGACATATAATACAGCACAGTACGCTAACGCTAATAACTGTTAATTAACTGCAGCAATGATATACTCTCAAAATGCACATACAAGTTACCATAATTTCTAGATTAAAAGCTGCAACGTTCGAAGCCAAAGGCAGAGGGAAGGCAGCACAGAGGGAGTGGAGGACGAGAAGAAAGTGGAAAAGGAGATGAAGAATCTTTCCTTTTTTTAAACCCCCTTTTGAGCACTTCTGACACCTCAACCAGAGCAAAGCGGCCAGAAAGCACCAAGAAAAAAAATAAAATACTCCTGCCGAAATGCGAAACGGTTCCTGCATGAAGCTCCCTCCAGAGCAGCAGTTATTAATTCTGAAAGGCTGTTGTTGCACCAGGCCATCTGGCTGTGCTGTAAAGAGTTCAGGAGCTCTGCTGAGCTAAGATTCCTGTCGGATCCCATTCGCCCCAGCGACATTATTCACTCACAAATGTTATCGCACCATTTTTTCCCCCATCGCTGCTGTTTGTGAGTCACTTTATTTATTTGCAGGTGGTTTGTTGCACTGCCCAGTGCAAAAGTGGCCCTGCCAGGAGCCTCCAGAGAGCCAGGAGACAACATTCTCATCCAAAGGATGCTCTGGAGCTGGTTCCACTCTGCCTCCCAACAGCAGTGCTGTGTGTGAGGCTGGAAGTGGCACTTAGGAAAAGCTGCTGGATTGACAGCCTGGGAGACTGAAGGCCTCTATTTCTGCCCCAGCAGGCAGAGCACAGACACGCTCCCACACGCTGTCCTTCAGCGGCACGCCGAGATGGGAATCAGATGACACTGATTAGCTGTCCAGAATTGCTAAAACATTTTCTCTTTTGGATCAATAGTAATAAAGAGGAGGGAAAGGCAGGTATCAGGCTGCACTGTGGATGGCTGATTCTGATCTTCCTGCAGAGCTGTAGCAGAAAAGCCCCTTGGCATGTGTCCCCTCTGAGGTCCTTACAGTGTGAGCGATCTGCAGACAGGCTATTTAAATGTTACAGCTGGGCTGATCTTGTACCAGCCCTAACACATCAATTCCCCCGTGCGTGGAAAGCTAACAGGCTTTGTTCTTCCCTTGGTGACCCTTCCTAACAGGCTCCTCCTGGATGGCCTCCAAAGGGAAGCCAAGCAAAGTGGCCATGTTTCAGAAGGCACTGCTCTCTTTACCCCCGTGGGTTGAGTTCAAATCTAATCCCTGTGGCAAAGAGTGGAAAACCAAGAAACAAACTCACAAACCAACCTACACCTAAATGATTCTGTGATTCTGTGATTCCACAGCACTGGTGTTCACTGATGCACGCTGGGATGCAGCTGATGGTGAAGATGAGAATTCAAGCACAGAGCAATGATGAAAAAAAGGCCTCACAGACTCGCTCAGCCTCTCTATCCTCCGCGTTCGCACCAACGCCGCATGTTGGGAGCATGTGTGAAGTCTATCTATCATTTTAACATTGAAGTGCCTGGAAAAATATTAAGGGTAAACTTTGCTGTCATTTCAACATATGGCAAGGCACTGAAATATAGACATATCCTGAGGAAACTGGAGAATTTGAATGAATACCTCTTTTACAGAAGAGCACGTTGGTTCTGTGTTTTCCAGCTTTTTGTCCACCTCCTCCTTCTACAATCTTTTTTGTACTCCAGTTTCTTTCTAGCTAATAAACCAACTTTCCTTCATAGAAAATGGTTTGGGTTGGAAGGGAACATAAAGCTCATCTCCCCCATGGGCAGGGTCACCTTCCACCATCCCAGGCTGCTCCAAGCCCATCCAACCTGGCCTTGGACACTGCCAGGGACGGGGCAGTCACAGCTGCTCTGGGCACCCTGTGCCAGGGCCTCACCCTGCTCTGAGTCATGAGTTTCTCCCTAACACTGAATTTAAATCTCTCCTCTTTTAGTTAAAAATCATTCCCCATTATCCCATCACTGCCAGCCCATCTAAAAAGTCGCTCTCCCTCTTCAAGTACAGGAAGCCCCATTCAACACTCTCAGGAGCACGATAAGCATACATAGAGTAGAAAATAAAGAAAAAAAAAAGGTTATATTTATGTTCCAATAAAAGAAATAGCTTCTAGCTACCAAAAAACGCAGAGAATTTTCTGGTTTTATGTTGGGCATGAAAGACAGAGGTGACCTACCTGACTGTCCAGCCCTATTCCTTCCCCTGCTGTGTGGCCAGAACAGATCCATACCTTACACTTCTCCAGCACGCTGCCCAGGTGGAAATGACACACAGGATGGCATTTTTATCATTTTCCTCAGTAGCAGAATGACACTGCTGGGACAATCCTTTCCCTTTCCTCACCTCTGATTCTTTGAGGGCTCCTAGCTGTCACATCACTCCCAATTTTGCTCCCACAACCACAGCCTCTAAATAATATTGCATTTTCTTTACCACCTAACACAGAACTTTCAAACCGATTTAAATCTGAAATGAATGCTGCGAATACCAGTCCATACTCACGACAGACATTTAATAACCCCCCTGGGAAAGAAGAGCTTCTGAAACTGCTAAAATGCATCCTGTGGGGATGTCAGCCTGGAGTGAAAGATTCTTAAAGACTTTTTGTGTGACAGCATCACACCCTCTGAGAGTCCCAGGTGCCATTAGGGGGGAGGAGGAGACTACAGCACACTTGAAGAATTCAAGAATAATCAGCCTCAGGTATTAATGTTTTGCTTGAAGATGTAAAAGATAAGACACTGAACCGGTATGATTGCCAGAGAAGGGGTGTTAATGAGACATAAAGCTGCCTGCTCAGTTCTGCTCCCTCCTTTTGCAAGGTGCCCATGCAATCCCCTGTCCCTGATCAACAAGGGAGCACAGCGAGGACGTGGGAAGGGGGCAGCCAAAAGGCTGGGTCAGCTTCTTGGAGAAACTGGGAATAACTCCCTCTGACAGCCCTGCCAGCTTGTTCCACACAGACCTCTGCCCCAGACTGTATGCAACACCACTGCTTCTACTGCAGAAAGCATTTTTTCATATCTGCTAGGAAATTAGGGGTAAAAGGGGGGGAGGAGTGTCTCCTTTCAGAACTTTTCCATTCTAAATCCAGACTTGTCTCAGCACTACAAAAACAAAGCCTTTGTATAGGACAGCTTGGCACCCACCCACGTGCAAGGGGGGATTATGCTTTCCAAGTTGCATTTTTTGCCCTTGAAATGTTTCCCTTATAATTGGAAGCAAATTTTTTTGTCACAAGATGAAATTCCTTTGTGCAAAAAGCCAAAGCAAAGCCTATATATTACTTACTTCTCTCTTTAAAGCCTTTAGCTTTCCTGGAGATTAACTGCCTGATAAACCCTCCCCAGGCTGGGGTTAAGGGCAGGGCTGCCCTCTCAGGCCCAGCTGGGCTTTTCTCACAACTGGATTGTGACAAAACCCTTGGGAGCCCCTGGCTACCAAGTCCAGGGCTTTCCTGGTTACCCCCAGCACTGGAAAACCCCTTCTCTGTGCTGGCTCCTGAGAAAGAACCTCTTGGCCACTGGACACCATCAGAGACCCTTCAGACCACACCCTTTTGCTTATAACATTTTTTAATTTTTTTTTTCCTACAACAAACATTCTTCTAAACATTTATCCCATACACGATGTAAATTCCTACTTCTACATGCTTTTCCCCTTCACTAGCTGGAGTTGAGGGTGGTTTGGAGGTAGCTGGAGAACAAGGAGGCATTTTGCTGGAGATGCCTGGCCAATGTCCAAACAGGGGTGCTGGGACACTGCCCTGGGCATCCCAACCACCCCACACAGCCTCTGGGGTACTTCAAGGATAATGTGTGCATCCACAGGAGCCACTGGGGCCAATCTGACAGCTGGTACCAAAGGGGCTGGCAGAGGCGCAAGGCCTCTGGGGCACAGAGCAGGTCTCTGGGGACAGCACCTGCACCCTGAGTGCTGCCATGGAGCTTCTCCCATGGGTGCCCCATGAAACCTCATCAGCCCAGAACAGCAGCTCCACAGCACTTGGATGTTCATTTATCCTTCATCCCTCACATTCCTGACCCTGCCTTCAGTCCTAGACCACTTCCTAGGATAAAGTGCTTGGATCCCAAGATCTGGGCTTTGCCTTTGTGCTTTATGCCCAGCCTTTAGCTCCTGCCTGTCCAGCATTTCTCTGGCTCCTCAGTGTCCTTCTGACCCTGTCTCTAACACAGGGTCTGCCCTCATCCTCCCCCCTGGGAGGGACCACCTTGCTCTGGGTCATGCCACACTTGAACTCTGCCCAGGGACTTATTCCATCCTCATCTCCCAGCTGACATGCCAACATCCCTGCCAAGTGAAAATCCTACTGGGGTGCAGAAGTACAGCCTGTCCTGGCTGCATGAAAAACAATTCTCCTTCACTCTCTACAATCACAGAGGTTATTTGCTGCCCCAGATGGAAACAAATATTTTTATGAAGATCTGTTTTAACCAAAAGCACATATAAAACAAAAGGGAAAGAAATATTTGAGGTTTGCGGTGGTTGGAATCTACACGCAGAAAATTAATGCTTTGACATGTATTTTGCGCTTAATCTTTTGTGGCAACTTTTTTACATTTGTAAGAGTTATGGATTTTAAAAGTCACAGCTAAGATTGCTTAATGAGCATTCACCACCCTGGAAGTGGAAGCAAGGCTGATGTGGTTTAGTCAGCTGTTAGCTTTATTGCCTCTCTTCTGTACTAAAAGTGACAAGTTGAACACATTATAGAGAGCTCAGATGTGTTATGTAGATGAAGCCTGCAGCAATATCTGCCTGCTCTCTATTATTTATGATGTCTATATAATACAATGGACTGAGATTTAAGCCATTGTGATGCAGTTTGTTTTCCAGGGTTCTAAAGTACAGCACATTTTACAGAGAATTGCATCTCTGTTACATATTAATCAAATCCATCTTACATGCAGCTCTTACACTGTAAACTAAAGGGAAAGAAAGATTAAAGCGCTTGGCTTTTCCTCAGCTGTCAAGGACTGGCAATAAAATAATAATAAGGGCTTCTAAATAATGTGTGTGTGACAGGCCTTTGCTCGGTTGTGCAGTCCTTTATGGAGGTTAACTACAAAATAAGTTCCAGTGAGTGATTGAGAACAGGCGAGTGTGTAATACTGTAATGCCAAGCCCTGCATAATTCTTTGCAAAGTTCATTTGCAGAAATTCTCCCAACCTGACAAGCCAAAGTTGCTGCGGGTCCAGGGGCTTGGCAGGGGTGTGAAGGTAACTGGGGCTGCCCCTGCTCCAAACCCTCACTGCCTTCTGAACTGTTTCAGCTGCAGCCCATTAAAGCAGAAAGCTGCACTCCAGCAACACCAGTCAGCCTTCCTGGTTTCTTAAAAATATTATTATGAGGGAAGTCATGAGAAAGTTATTTTATTATAAAATATATAAAACTCTGTAGAGGTCTGTGGTATTGGATTTTTCTTTTCCATCATTAGCCAGAGTTTTGAAGATCAAGAGGTGGAATTTTAACAAAAGCCTAAATCATGACAAGCTTTTAAGGCAGCATGGACTGTGGAATTTATTGGAGGAGGGATTTGCCTTTCCTTCCTTGGCTTTTGCTGCCAGGGAGCCTTTCCAAAGTTTCTGTGTCTGCTCTGCCCTATTGCCCCCTTGCAAGGGGTCTGTCCACTCCCACCAGGTCACTCACACCATGGTGGAGGGACAGGAGGGACCAGAGGCACAGGGAAGAAGCAGCTGAGAGGCAGAACTGCCCTGGGCAGTGCCCAGCCCTGAGCAGGCTGCCCAGGGAGGGGCTGGGGATCCTGCAGAGCCCTGTGCACACAATGCTGTGCCCTGTGCTCTGGGATGGCCCTGCCTGAGCAGGGAGGTGCCGCCAGGGACCCTCTGTGGGCCCCTGCAATGGGACCATCCTGGGGTTCTGGGACATTGTCACAAGTCACAGTAATCAGATCCCAAAAGGACTCAGGATTAAGGATCCTGTGTTTAGTCTGGGCTCTCACTGACTTCCCACACAGCCACGGGTGTCACTGCTGGCACCAAAGGGTGACAGTGATCAGACTCAAAGAGCCCCACAGCCCATGGATGATAAATCACCAGGTGAAAGCTGAGCTCTTAAACTCTGCTTTGCTGCAGACAGGAGGAATGCAGCAGAGGAAGGGAGGAAGGATGTGTGTGAGAGTGTCCTGCAGCACTTTGCATCATACACAGCCAAGCAACCACTCCTGCCAGTCCCAGTGATGCCTTCAAGCTCCCTGCACCACAGCCCCAGGGCAGGGAGAGCCCTCCAGCAGCAACATCCTTCAGAGATGGCCAGAAAATTCAGCCCTGGACTCAGAGCCAGGTTCTAACAACATTTAAAGCAGGGAGCTCCAGCTGGAGCAAGCATAAAGAAGGGGCTGCTGGAAAAAAAAAAAAAAAAAAAACAAACAACAAAAAACAAAACAATTCAGATCTGGATCTGTGTGCTGGAGAAAGCAGATGGGTGCTTGGGCGTGGGGCTTGGCTTACCTGTAAACCACACAGTACATCTGAGTGGTAATTTTAGACTCACTAGCACCAGCAAAGGTGCTAGCAAAGGAGTTTAGGAAATCAAAGGAAGGCCTTCAGGGCACCATCTGGCTGCTGCAAGGAGCCAGGGAGAATTCCTGTCCCCTTTGCACACTCCACAGCGCCACTGCCAGCTCCTGCCACCCCCATCTCACAGCAACAGCATTTGTTTACTGCTGATCTAATCCACAAGGGCAAACTCAGTGTTTGCTCTCAAAGATCTGTCTTAAAATGCTATTATACACATCCCTTGGGTCAGAGTGGTATTTTAAGTGTATTGCAATGGAGAGATGTTTCCTAGTATTGTCTCAATTTTCTTCACTGAGCTGGGTCCTCTTTCCTGCAGACCTCCTCAAACAGTGGGTGTTAATTTCCCAGCCTGTTTTGCACTGTGATATTCATGCTGTGGCTGCTGGGGCTCCTCAGCAACACAGGTACAGCTGTTGCCACCACCTGAGCATGTCACAGTGAGGGCATTTGGCTTTTGACTTTCCTTTTTTTTAACATGAAGAAAAGAATTTTAAATCTCAAATCTAACCAAATGGTTGATAACATCCCCATGGTTTGGGCTCATTCCTGCTCATGTCAAGTCTGATTTACCTCTGATGGCACTGCTGCACACAGGAGAAGAACCAAGTGTAGTGAGGGTGTCCTGCACACCACAAGTTACATGTGTGAAACAGTAAATAATCACTAATGCCTTGAGTTCTGAGGTGCTTTGTCTTCCATCAGCCAAACCTTTGCAGGTGAGTGCATCTTTAATCTCCATTCCTGCCATGAGTGTGCCTCACGTAACTCTACCTTTGTGTAAAGCTCCCTAGAGAACTTCTATGACACTGGGACTTTCTGGGAAAACCTCTGAATCCCTCAGACTCCTGGGGCCAGGCAGGACACTGAGCTTCCATGTAAATACAGAAAAAGGAAATTCTGCTCCTTGTGTGGTCAAGCTTTTCTTTGGAATCACTTGTGACTCAAGCCCATCAGAAGCAAATGGAGATCCCAACTTTTTGTACTGCAAAGGAACTCGTTATTTCAGGGAGTCTTCTCCTCCCCTGAGGGTTCAACATGGAATTTTGCCATGAAGACACCAAGCAGCCTCTCACTGCCCCATGGCCAGGCACATCCACCAGGCACTGGAAGTTTCTCTGAAGCCAGGCCTGCCAAGAAGAACCATCTTGGCATTTAATTTTTCTCCAGTGAATGGGGAAAGATAGATTTTGGGAATAGATCAAAACTCCACTGAGGGTGAAAAAATGACCCTGCAGCTCTGGAAGGCTCCCCACCCCTAACATGGAGAGCTCCTGAAGCTCAGCTCAGTGTCAGAGAGACGCCATCCCAGAGCAAATGGGTAACTGGGGGACAGCCATTTCCATTCCTGGGCAAGCAACACTTAAAAGGATAAATAAGAGCTAGCCACACAGAGGAGCACACTGGTTTCTTTTGCTTTCCTTGACATGGAAAGTGGCCTGCATGCCACCTGACACTCAGGGATCACTTCCCAGGCTATGGGAAATGAGCTGGGAAAACACAAGCACAAACCTCCTGTGGTTTATATGTCTGCGTCAGGCGAGCCGTGCAGAATGCAAAGGCAAATCTTTCAATCCTCCCCTCTCCCCAGGCCTGAAAGGCCAGCACAGTGCTCCATTCAGAAGGGGATTTACCGCAGGGTTTGGAAAGCACCGAGTGCTAGACAGGAATCTTGCCCTGACTGAACCTACTTATAAGCCCTGCCATTAACAGGCAGTGCTGTGGAGAGCTGGTGGCACAGTGTGCACAGCACAGAGCTGTAAGTCACAGCACAGGTTTGCTGAATGAGCTGGGGACCAGCTGCATCCCTTTACTCCCTCAATAACACACTGATACGGGCACATTTCTTTTCCTGTTGAAGCAGCTCACAGAATAAACGTGGGTCCCATCCAAGGGGAGATTACTGGGGGAACAGATGTATGCTGCACTGCAAACAGTAAACTTATGGAGCCCTAATCCGATACAATACAATTTAGTTTCATACAAATCCCTCAAAGAAAGCACCACAAACTGCTCTGCAGCAGCAGGGAGAGGAGCCTTGCTCGTGGCATGGCAGTGCAAGCCCTGTGCTTCCCAAGGCTGGCCCATCTCTCTGAGATGTTTGCACAGCCTGTGCTCAGCTCATCCAGCTGGAACCCAACAGGCTCCCCCCATGGGATGCCCCGAGCCTCCACTCCTGCTGCTAAAGTGCCTGGAGCTCCCGGGGCGAGCACGCTGTGGAGCCATTAACAGCACCGGTCCATCTCCTGCACACATCTGGGTCAGCAGCTCCCAAACAGGGCAGGCCATGCAGGGAGGCAGAGGTGAGTCTGAAAAACCCTGAAACTTAATAGCAATAAGGAACAAATTCATGCAGGCTCGTAATGACAAGGCAAAAATAGGAAATTGGAACTAGCGGGGCAAGGTGTAATAATGCAGCATTTAGCACGGGCAGCAGAGAACAGCAAATCAGTATTTTTTAAGGGGTGACCTGAGGCAAGGAAGTGGCTCAGGGGAGAGGAGGGAGAGCTGTTCCAGTTAAATGGGCACAAGAGAAAAAACAATCCCCAACCATGGAAAGCTCCAAGGGGAGGGAGGGATGAAGAGGGGCTGAGAGGAGCAGGGAGGGGGTGAGATGACACAGACAAGCACACTGGAGAGGTGGGATGAAGTAAATCTGAAAGGAGCATGGAAACCCAGGAAGATATTTTTTCCAATTGAACATGAACAACAAGAAGCAAGCAAGTTTTACTGGAAATGTAAAGGCTTCCTGTTTTATATCCTTGGCTTTAAATCTTCATTGGGAATCAGCACATGGCATTGGAAACAAAACCCACCCGTCGCCAAAGGCAGCTCGCTGCAATCCCTGTCTTGCTGGATCTTGCTTTAAATAGTCAATAGCCCAGTGCTGTCTTGCGCTGATTATTCAAGAGCCATTATGATATCAGTGAATGTCTCTGATTGCGTTTAATTCAAGTAGGCAATATATTTTGAATTCAACTTGCTCTAGCAGTCCTCCGCTCTCCCTCCCCCGAAGTCTAACAGATCATTTAAAAGTGAGCAGGTCACATCCTGAGCTGTAGGTACTAACCATGTCATTTCTTCCTCTCCTAGGGGCTTTAAATCCTGCAACTGCTGCCCTGCCAGCGGGAGAGGTGACCCCACATTTGTCCTGCTCATCGCTGGCTAATAACCATTAGGGACAATGGCGCGGCTCCCACCTGCTGCCCAGGAGGAGCGCAGATCGCTCCCAGCGGGATGCCAGCGCTGACAATCTCCTCTCCGTTTCATTACAGGCTTTTGTCACTCTCTCACCCCCAGCAACTACTCAGGAGGGCTCTCGGGGAATTAAACTGCAGTGACAAAGTGGGTCCTACCCCCTCGCAAGTCAGCAAACACTGGCGAGGGCTGAGGCCGCGCCGATGAACCCGCACCGGGATCGCCCTTCCCCGTGAGGGGACGCGGGCCGAGCCCGGCCGGGGGACACGGGGGACACCGGCCTTGGTGTGACAGGCTCAGCTCTCCCAACACGGGCTCGGGCCACTCGTTCTCCGAGGAGCCTCGGCCCCAGCAGCACTAACGGGGCTCTGCACCCCCGCAGCCCTTGGTGCCGGTGAAGCCGCACCGAGGCCTTGCTCGGGGGCGGCCCCGCCATGGTCGGGGCTGGCGGATGGGGAGCCTCGGTTACCCCCGGCCCAGAACACCAACCCCACACCTCCAGCCCTCCGTGGGCCTGGCATGGCCGCGGCAGAACGGGGTCTCTGCCCCTAACAACAGCCCCAGGACGCTGGGCCGCGGGGCCTCTGGGCTCCAGGTTCCGCTGCACATCCTCCGTCCTCAGCCCCGGTGCCAAGCACCTCGCCCCGCCCGCGGCAGCGCGGCCAGCTCCCGCCGCCATCCCACAGCATCCCTGCCCCTCTCCAGCGCCTCCGCACATGGCAGGCCCGGGGAAGGGAAACGAATCCTGCAGCTCCATTTGCGGTGCAATATGGGCTGGTGGACATAAAATCAAGCAGCTCGGCTGGCCTGGCAGCCCCTCAGCCGGTATAAATCCGCGGCGGCCGGCGGGGCCGTGCCAGCGCTCCAGCTGCGGCACGAGGTGTATCCGTGTGCGCACACCAGCCCTTTGTACGGCTCTGCTCGCACTTCCCTGAAGCAGCAGCAGCCCAGCCTCGCACTGCGGTGAAGTATTAACTCATACCCTACACAGTTTGTCTCCGAGGACCCTCTTGGCCCCTTCGTCATCCTGTGCTGACATTTTAATCGCGCTTTTGTGGGAGCCGGCTGGCAGTTTGTCATCAGGAATGGCGCGGCGAGGGGCCAGCGCGGGCTGCTGGCTGCGCGGCTGCCGAGGGGAGCAGCCCATTCTGACAGACTGAGCAATAATCTGAACTTACTGCGCTGAGCCTGTGGGACACCAGCCGGGCCGCTTTATCTTCTTCATTAAAGTGCGCTCAAAAAAAAAATCCATTTTCCTTTAAAGTCTCAGGAACAGATGGAGTAAAATTAATTGCGCCATTAAGTCCCGATAGACAATACCAGAGTGGTTTTCTTTCAACAGTGCATGTGTGTTACAAAGTGCTCTTCGTAAAAGGCAATTACTGCAACATTTGCCATAAAATAAAGGTTGCTTTAATGGGCAATAAACACAGGCTTCAAATTTGGTATGAAATGGGTCTCCAAAGGGCGCTGTTATAGGCAGCTCAAAGGCACAACTGACTTTAGTATTTCTGCTCTGGCTCCAGCTCAGCTAGTTCGGAGAACAATGATTTCCACCCTTGGATATTTTCTGATGGAATTATGTATGCCATGGCAGCTCGGGCCAGGCCCTCGGAGCCACCTTTAGCTGGCTGGGCAGTGGTGGCTGGGCACTGCTGGCTGCCATCTGCCTGCTGGGACAGGGACCAGGAGGAGCAGGAGAGGGCCCAGGCCAGGGCTGCTGCTTCTGCCGAGCAGAGAATAATAAAACCCCATTTCCGGACAGCAGATCCTTGCCAGTCTCAATTACCACTGGGTTTGTTTGATGCAAAGCCTGACATATTTATTTATATTTCTTTTTAACATAAAACACCCCGGAAAATGGATACCACATCCTTGCAAACAGAAGGAGAAGACTATAAAAATGTGTGTGGGCAGAAAACAAGGAACAATGGCATTTTCCATGTTTTTTGCTCTCTGGGCACTAAAACCCAAACCCAGTCCTTACCCCACAAGTCCCCATCAAACAGTTTATGACGGCACTGCTGAACACAGCTTCTGAACAGGCTTGTTTGAGGTCCTGAACAGAAACAACCCAGCAAATCTCCATCATTTGCACCAAATGGTACATTGTATTTGTCAACTTAAGAGCCAGAGTCACCCTGGGAGTAAAACACTTCATATGTAGGCAGCTTTCTGTCCCACAGAAGCACTGCTGACAGTATCAAGACAGATGTCTCACACACCCCACACGCTCTTCCTGCAATAACCTGTTAAAAATCCCCTCTTCTGCCTGGAGCCCGTGTGGCTGCGCTGGGTGCAGCCACATCCCCACACACTTCTGGGTAGGAAAACAGTTTCTATCTGATTCTTGCTCAGATTTATTTGAAGAGGAGGGGAAATCATTTCAATTCATTGTATTTTCACATTCCAGTAATTACAAAGCGAGCATGACATACAAATGATCCATTAATTGAAATATGGGCTCTATGAGCTCCAATATTTATAGTGTAAATCCATATTTAATTAAATAAAGCCAATAATGCTCATTTCAAAGGGAACATTGAAGCTTTTTATTTAACCATGTAGTTGATGCAGTATGTGCTCATTTCTCAACACCTTTCAGTAAATCACCATGGCTGAGAGTGGTGGGGGGATGAGGGGGTGTGGGATGGCTCACTGAAGATCCCCTAGGCCCCCAACAAGCAAGTCCCTGCTGCTGGAGGTACTTTCCATCACTGTTATTATACACCAGTGCTGCTGCTTGGTAATAGCATCAGTCAGCACCTCTGACTGAGCAGCTTTAATCACCCACTTAATTGCCTTAATCGCCTTTTACATAACTAAGAAATCACAACACTGCAATTGTCTGACTCTGACACACAGTAACATCAGGGGTGTGACATTAATGACGTAATTATATTAATTGCCAGGAGCTAATGTTTCAGGATCTCAAAGTAACAGCCACCAAGCCCCAAAGCCAGGGCTGCTGCTCCCTGAGCACTCACTGGGTGCAGAGCAAAAGCCAAGAGCAGTGGTGTGGGCAAGGGCAGCCCAGCAAAATGGGCTTCAGCACCCTGGCCACAGAACGCCTGGCACCTCTCACTTTATGGCTTATATATACACACACATTTCTATTGTTTTCTTTGATATCTGGTGTTGAAGCCACAGTTCTGAGCTCACCATGACAATTATACAGTGCAGAGCAGAAAAAGCCCCAGTTCAGCTGGGCAGCCCTGCTCCACAACAAGGTCTGAGTGCTGCTCCACAGCAAATGGAGAACTTCTTACTTCCTTAGAACAGTTTTTCATAATTTCATCAGATTTTACCATGATGACCTTTTCCTTCAGTTGATTCAGGGGATTCAGATGCTACTTTCCTTTATAAGAATGTTACCCCATTGTCCTTGCAGCACCATCAACCATCCCTGCTATGGTGCTTGTAAACTTTAAACGCCAATCTGTTCCTGTTAGTGGTCAGCTGGCAACATTTACCACTTTTATTCCCTGCAAAACAAAGGACAGTGTGCTTAGGGTGGCCTTGCTCCAGTGCAAGCAGATACAAGGTGTTTGCATAGGTGCAAGAAACCCACAGTTCTCTGCACTGACAGGCACTAAGATTGTGGTTTGATTGCACAATAAACCAAATGTGAGGGGGGCAATTGCCTGGGGAAAAGCCCTGCAGCCTTCAAACTTGAAGTGCTGGTTGTGCATCAACTCACACTGCCAAAGCAAAGTTTAAAAGAAGTTGATAGGTGAGTTTGTCCCAGCAAACGTTTTCCTGGAGGGAAGTATCATCTGTCATCTCACAGCTAATGTAACACCAGCAGACAGCAGAAAAGCCAACATAAACTTCTATCATATTTTTGGCTGAACAGACAGAAATGTAACCACAGAGCTACACCTGACTCGGATCAAATGAACATTGCTGGGGTGTTCTAGGAATGCACCACCAGTATTATGCATCCTGCAGCTACAGCCTTGCCATGCCTCTCTATCTCCAACACGCCCCAACACTGAGGTGTGAAGGCAGAGAGCATGTAGACAACACAGACAGCGTCTTTAGCCATCCACTGGATCCTCAGTGGCCTTCGCCTCAAATACATGACTCCAGTTTGTACAGGATCCATGCTGGATTTCATCCTGTGCCTTCATTTAGCCCTCCAGTGCATATATCTACAGTGGATTTTCAAAGCATGCAGTGCAGAACTCACTCTGTCCTCTGGCAGAGCTCCCTACCCTCACTGAAACCCTGAGTAAGCCCCAGGTGATGATTGCATCTAAAGCTTCTCTTGAGGAGCCCTGTACAAACTCATTCCATGGTGTGCATCTCCACAGAACTGCAGGGGGCTATGGACACTGGCTCTCCCTACCAGAGACTCAAAGGTCCAAAGTAATGATGAGAAAAGCCCTGCAAGATGAGCATGTGGTACCCGTGGTGGCACTGGCACTGTCCCCTCCAGGGTAAAAATCCCCTTTGCCACGTCCTGAAGCCAACCTAAGCATGAATCCAAACCCACTGTGTGTTTTGTGGCAAAGTGACTTTTGATGATGAATGAATTCTCAGAGCGCAACAAAACCTACAGGAAAAAGCCCCAAAAGGACATGGAATTTCCTGGCCCAAGGACCAATGGGCAGGAATTGAACTGTACACAACAAGATGGAATAGGAAGGTTGGTGGGTGTGCTCTCAGATCCTCATTACCTGTCCCTCATGAGAGTCAGCCAAGGAGTGGAAATATTCTCCTCTGAGGTTTTGGCACAGGCTCCAATCATGCATTTCATGGAAGAAACCCCACTGCTCCTTCCAGCCCCATCCTGGCCAACATCAGCACAGGAGACAAGCGGCTGCCTCCAGAAGTGGCACACAGCAGTGAAAGGAGGTTTTATTGCTTCTTAAGCTCTATTTACAACTACTGCACCATCTCAAGAGCTAGAGAGGAGTCCTCAGTATGAGCTGCATGAAGTAAACAAGATGCTAAGAGCTTTCATGGCTTTTTAGTGCTAATGACAATTAATAATAAATGGGTACTGCAATATCCTATCCAGTGAAAGGCTTCACAGGCATGCAACTTCCTGCACCCCATGCTTATGGACCACTGACTGTGTGAAAAGTGAGGCAAGGTAAAAGTTAAGGAAGTTAAAGAACAATGACTGGGAGCAGAATAACAAGACCAAGGTGCCCTAGGATACCTGACATTAGGGCTGAGGTTTTCAGCACAATCACAGAATCCCAGACTGTTTGGGGTTGGAAGGGGACCTTAAAACCCATCCAGTCCCACCCCCTGCCATGTGAAGGGACACTCTCCACTCTCCCAGTGGAACAGGGATTCCTATTGCTGCCAGCCCCATCCAGCCTGGCCTTGGACACTTCCAGGGATGGGGCAGCCACAGCTTCTCTGGGCAGCCTAAACAGGCCAACCTTGCACTGGTGGCTGTGGCAAAGTTGGTTTCTCTCTCTGCAGAGCAGCAGTTGTTACTGCCCTGTCTCCAGAGCCTCCTACACCCTCCTGAGGAGCACTTTGAGATGGTGAAGGAGGTACACAGGAGAAAGAGAGCCCTATGAAAATCCTCAGGCCCTGCAGAATTCATGCTTAGATTTCAGAGCTTATTAACAAAATAAAAAAGGACAGGATCAAATGCTCACAAAAATAAACCCCAAATAAATCTGCAGAACTCCCCCATTTCCAGAAGGGTCTTCACCTTTGCAGTTCTGCATTGCTGAATTCATAAATGTCTAACTCTTTATCCCTAGGAAGCTAATTATTATGAAAGGTCAAAATAAATAGCCACACTTGTACATAAAGCTGTTGTTAATATAGAGAAGTAGACAGCTCCAATTTACAGGCTATTTTGTTGTTATAATTACAGAGCTCCCTTCACCAGTGAGTTTGTAACCATTTGGTTTAATTATGAGCTGAGGGGAAGAGGAGGGGGAGGAAGGACAGCCGTGTCCCTCCAGAGCAGCGTTTGCCCAGGTATCAGGATGGAGTGCGTTGAGGATAAGCCAAGTCAGCTCCTGTGGGATTCCCTAAACACTTCCCTAAAGACCATGATGCTGGAGCCAGGCAAGCAGCTAGCAAAGGGTTAAGCTGCAGCCCATTAGAAATGTCCTTTAGTGCTGGGTCTGTTTTTCCTTACAGAACATTAGGCTCAGTGGGGCAGGCAGAAACCCCCGTGGTGCCCCCATTAAAAGAGATCAAGTCGCACATGTTGATATCACAGCTTCACCCATACTGTAATTTGTCTGACAGCAGCCAAGGCTGCTGGGCCTGGCCAGGGAGGACCAGGCTGCCTTTTAAAGAGAGAGACCCAAATCCCTTTAAAAAAAAATAATTTTGTGGCCAGACAAACTGCTTAACAACATAAAGATGCAATAAACGTTCCTGCCACTCCTCTCCTCCCACTGGAAGTGGGATAAAGCCCAGCACAGTACAAAATAATCCCAGTAAAGGCACTGCCAGAGCACTAACAAAATGCTCTGGTGCAGTCAAAGCATCGTCCTCTTTTTTTTTCCCCTCCCCTTTCTTTCTTTTTTTTTTTTTTCCTTAATGCCAAAGGCATTAAAAGAGATGAAAACCACTCCATTGAGCTAGGTGAAACGTTAATCCATTGGCCTTACTTTGCTGGGAAACCAGGGTTTGAATGAGGCCCAAGGCATAAATGAAATGAGTTTAGTGATCTCAGTTTAATTCTTAATAGGCCACAACAGGCACTGCAGATACAGAAGATACAATATTAGGAAATCAAACCCTTTCAGAATTGTTTTTTCCTTTCGGCTAACGAGGGTCAGGAGAGAATTAATACAGAAACTTAAACCTTAAGCCAACCTAAATAGCTCTCCATGCAGTCAGAGTGCAGGAGGAGCAGGGAGATGCTGCCTGCAAGGCCCATGGGTGAGGAGCCATTCTGCAGCACAGCAGATGCTGGAAAAGCTGATCTGCAGAAAGTTTAGGCTCCATTCAAAGCTCGGGAGGATTTCCAGTGACACCTCAGCAGGTTTGGAATCAAGCCTACATTACTGCAGGATCTGAGCAGTCCCACCAAAGCTCCAACTTCAGGGATGTTGATGGTATCAGTCCTCAGGCCAATAGCATCTTGAAAGCCACAGATTCCTCCCAATAAACTGCAATAGGAGGAAACAGACCCAGTCCAACTCCATCCCTTACCTAGGATCATCCTCAGAATGTGCCAGGAATGGCCAGGTAAAGAGATGCTTCAATCATATTTACATGGGCATTTTAGTTCCTTGCAGAGTTTTTCTAGCACCAGCTGTTGTAGTGGATAGATTTAGTGGGGGTCTCAGGTGGAAAGTCAAACCTTTTAAATGAAGATATTTTGTCAGTACTGAGAAATATCAATTTTACTTTGCAAGAGGATAAGGTGTCACTTTTTCATTCTCACATAAAAGGAAAGAAATAATGCATCAAGAGTGGATAACCGAGCCAAGGAGAAAACCAGCAGCAAAGCAGTTTTTTCAGATATTTAATAAAAGTGAAATATTTTAAAGTGCAGTGATGAAGCCCAGCTTTGAGCTCATTGCAGATAGAACAGTGGCTGAATTCTGAGCCAGTATCTTCCTAAATCCTCATGGTTTCTCTGGCTCTCTCCCTGCCCTTTGGCAAGGGTCTTCTTGCTGTTCGTTCTCCCACACTGGCAGGTCAGGAGCTGATCCCATGAGTCTCAGCAGATTTACACACCCGGGGGCTGGGACACTCCTTCCCTGACATCAAAGGCAGCTGTGTCATGTGGCAGGAGAGCCCAGCCAGCTCTTCCTGCCTCACAAGGAGCTCAGGAAGGTCCGGGGCCATTCAGAGGCTGCAGTGTGCCAGCTCCCTTTGTCTGAGCTCAGCCCCGTGTGCCCCTCAGAGCAGAGAGCAGAGCTGGGGGTGCCCGTGGGGTGCAGCTCTCCCAGGGCACTGCAGGAACGAGGGAGAGCAGGAGGAAGGCAGGAGGAGATGAACGGGCTGGCAGCTGTAGGACCAGTCGTGCAGCCCATTTCTCCACAGGCTCATCCCTTCCCTCCTGCACCCCAGGGCACTGCCCACACACTCCTCCTGTTGGCTCCTGAGCCTTACTTGGCTGGGAAAAAGCCAAGTAAACTCCAGTAAACACTCTGCACAGTGATCCTTCCCCCATCCCTGAGCCACACACTAGGATAACAAAGCAGCAAGACCCCCTTCTCTCACCCCTGTGGGCCAGTCCAGGCCAAAAATCAAGGATATTAGGTGCAAGAGCCAGAAAACAACAAGAAGGAAAGCCCCCTCCAGGCCTCAAACACCTCCAAGAGTTCACTAAGGTAACAGAAAGCAAATTCACAGCCTACAGAGATACAAGGACATAAATCCTTCAGGATGCTGTCTTATCTAGCCACACAGAAATTTAATCACCAAAGTCACTGCACAGTGGGGTGGTGAAATACATCTTAGTCTTGATGCCTTTCAAAAATCAAGTTCTTCTCTTAAAAGGTGCTGCAGCACACTGTGTGTATGTATTTAGATGTGCACACATATATGTGCTGTGTGTTTATGGGTATAAATGCATGTATCACTTGTACAGAACAGTGGATAGTGGCCTCTCCAAGCTGGTGGCCTAAGCACTACATGAAGTGGTGTCCACAGTTTGACACAGAAGCATTAAAGTTGGTGGTGGATGGCTCCATTACCATTCAATCCATGATTGCACCAAGGCAATAGGAATAATTTAAAAGTTTACCAAACAAATTAAGGCGCGCTTGGCAATGCACTCCTAGGACAAAGCACCCTGGGCTGGTATTCAGAAGTCCTTTCTGCACTGAGCATGAGGCAGATTTGATTCCTGATGTTTTGGTGACTGAAGATGTGGAAGTTGCTCAGCCCAGACATGCCAGATGGTCTTCCCCCCTTCCCTCAAAGTGAACATGGTGGGACAGATGTGGGTTCAGCCCAGTCCCAGTGCCACAGCCTCCCAGGGGGGACCTTGCCATGAAACCTCAGCTTGGGGAGGCAGGTAAGGATCACAATCCCAACAGAAGACTGCAAATGAAAACACAGGAGCTGGGGATCCTAGAAAGACTGAGAGACTATCACTGGGGACTCTGTGGGCAGACAAGGAACCAAGGCATGTAAAACACAGTCCAAACCAAAAGGAGGAACAGGTTTTGGGTGGTGCCTCTTTAGCCTTTTCAGCCTTTCCAATCCACAATAACTCTTTTACTCTCTGCTCTGCTTGGTGCTGTCCCGTGGCTTCAGGAAACACCAAATGTGTTTGACTAAAGAACAAGCTTCAGAGTTAACCAAGATGCAGTCCACACTGATAATGTATTCCTGTGCATAATGGCCTGGAAGTGCTGTATTCATGTATGAGCTTTCTCAGAATTATTTATTAATGGAAGAGATCATATACAATATTGCTTCTTAATATGCCTGAAAGACTCCCATAAACACACAGAATCTCACTCTGCTCTTTGAACAGGCAAATGAGCCCTGAGTGCAGCCATGTTACACCAGCACTAAACTACTGCAAGGAAGGAGAAAATCAGGAATGTCTCAGGCAGGAACCTGGCTCCCTGGGCTCCAGGCTGGGAGCACGTGAACGTGCAGCCACTGTGCTGTCACATCACACCGGGTTGCCATGGAGATAATTGCAATGTCATAACTAAAGGCTAATGTCAGCACCAGGTTTTACAAGGAAATGATTGGATTGTATTTTTAATTTACCCCCAAATTATTGCAGCTCCTCCATCGGGAAGAAAATGAGAATTGTATATTTAATTTTTTGACAGCAATAGAGCAGAATGTTGTGGTTTAGGATCTAGAAGTTTTTACATCACTGTGTTTTTCTGAAGGTTCTCTCAGGTGTTTCTATATAAAACTGAATTGAGACAGCAAAATAGAACTCACAGGCTATACATAATAATAATAATAATAATAATAATAATAATAATAATAATAATAATAATAATATACTTATAGATTATGCTGCATGTGTACATCTATACACTGCTCTCCCAGCCTGAGCCTCATTTAGCAGCTCTAACTGTTTTATTAACAATATTAATCAATACTTTCAAAATGTTCTCTTGACCTGAGAGTTGTTAAGCTGCTCTCTGGTAAAAACACATGAAACAAAATGAAATTTTAAATTATCTTCACACTTGTTCTAACATGCTCTTTGCCCTTTCTGCCTGAACTGATGCCTTCCAAGCTCCTGAGCTAAATCCAGGCCAGCATGGGGCCAAACTGCTGTTTTCTTTGAGACTAACTTCAAAGTCAATAAGCTTTTGCACAGCTCCAGTCCCCTGGATGCTGGGAGTGAGCTGTGGTGCTGGGCTGATGGCAGCACTGTCAACAGACAGGGAGCTTGGCCAGGTGGGGACCAGCCTTGCTGGAGTGTCACATGCACACATGGCATCATTCACAGCCCAAGAGAATCAATACTGTCATTGGTGCAAAACAGCTTCACCAAAAGCTCTGCTGTGCAGCCCATTCTGAATGCAAGAGTCAAAACTACCGTGCAAAAGCACTAAAGAGTGGAACAGACTAAACCTGGATCCCTGCAAAACAGATGCAAGAGAGGCAAGTGTTCATCTTAGCCTGCTGTCGTTAACACCACTTGTTTGTTACATGGAAAAATTATTACTGCAAACACGACACAGACACAGCCCATGGAGGTTTTACTGCTGGTGAAACCCACATGTGTCACCTGTGTCACACAGGACATGGGCTGCTCTGGCTGTGCGTGTCCCACCTTCCTGCACTCAACATTTCCCATTCCTGGCGAGCACCAGGTGTCCCTCAAATCACACCCTGCAGTGGGACTGTGTCCCACCTCAGTGATCACAGAATGCTTGGGTTGAAGGGACCTTAAAGCCCATCCAGTGCCATCCCTGGCATGGCAGGGACACCTCCCACTGTCCCAGGCTGCTCCAAGCCCTGTCCAGCCTGGCCTTGGGCACTGCCAGGGATCCGGGGGCAGCCTCAGCTTCTCCAGGCAAGCCCTAGAACAGAGCTGCAGCTGCACAGATATGATCAATAGCCACAAGAAAGAGAAAGAATGAGGAAAGAAAGATAAATGCACAGAATCTCTAAGTTGGCTTAAAGGAAAACTGAAACAAAGGCAAAGGAAATTCATTTGGAAATGTTGCTGTTTTCTAACTGTTGGCAACTTGGGTTTGATGCATAAGGAGGAGAAAATGGTCTAAAATTATAGCAATCTTTAACTCTGGTAACACAATTGCCCTTCTCCTCCCTCATATTAGATGTCTTTGCTGTCCAAAGTGAATTCCAGGAGATAAATAGCAGAGCATTTTCCAAAATCAAAATCCTTGTTCAGATCAATTGCACCCAAAACCTGAATGATGACACACAAAGCACTCACTTTTTCTGGCAGTTTAATGCCGAAGAATTTATTCCCATTGTCAGTACAGTATGGATTATTTGAGTATTAGGAGGATATACATTAAAATATAATGTATCTAATGTATAAAACGTAATGACTGCAGTGAGAGCAACATCACATTTGAATAGAGAAGCAAAAGTAGGCTCTGTTGGAAGCAATTTGGCCCAGTTTGGAAAAACTAGCTGTTAAAAATCACAGGCAAATCCCAAACTGGCTGTTAGCAGCTCCCTTCAGCAAGCTCTGCTTCTTGCCTCTGCTGCCTGCTCTGGCCAAGCTGAGCCCAGCATTGCCCCTCTCCTTCCCTGAGCATTCAGGCCTGAGCACCAAGGCCTCATTCCCTTTCCAACCTGCCCCATCTGGGAAATCTCTGAGCAGAAGGGTTCTCCTGAAGAATAAACTCAGCTTTAAGGATGCCACCACCCGTCTGGATTCACAACAATGTTTTCTTCTGTCTCACACGGGATCGCTAGAAGACAAATGAGCACATTGGCAAAGGTACTAATTTAGTGTTCAGCACATGACCGAAAAAGAAGGCACAATGGTGTGAAAGTCAGCCAGTAATGAGTAAGCTGCACTTCCATAATTTCATAGGAAAATCCTTGGGGCACAGCCAGATTCTGAAAGAAGAAGGCTGTATTTATAGCAATCAGTGTGGTTTGACATATTTCCCCTAATATGCTAAATTACTCCTTCACTATCATCATAACTTCCCCTCAGTCATTCCTCAGCATCTCCTATTAGCCTGGCCTGAAAGCACTTAGGGAGCTTCTCCGGCTGTGACCTCTTTAAAAACGCGTTAATTCCGACAGCAGCGCCGCAATTACCCTGCCCGGGGCTGCCGGAGCGCGGGGCTGCGGGGCTCCAGCCCCGCTCTGCCGTCCCTAATCCCGTCCCTGTGTCCCTCCGCAGCCCTGGGCCCAGCTGGGGTCGCTCAGTGCCAGGAGGGGCGCGTCCCTCAGCCTGGCACACAGCCCTGGCCCCGGGGAGCCCCGGGCACGGCAGGAGCCAGAGACCCCCAGCTCCTGGCAATCCTCAGCGGCCCCGGACTGTTCTATGGCTTGCATGGTCCGTGGTTATACAGAGCGACCACTACGAGCCATTTATTTAACAACTTGCCCTGATTTCTCACTCGTGATGATGTCCAGAAGTCCCACTCAAGCTCCTGGCTCTGCTGTGTGACACTCTGTGTGCATCTGTAGGGAAACAAAGTCCTTGCCCTGAAGAATCTAAACTCTGAAGAGGCAAATCTGTTATGATGAAGCACGTCAAACCTGATCACCATCCAGCATCTCTGCATTTGCCTCTGCTCATCCTTCCCAGCCAGCCTCAAAAGAACAGTCATTACAGCCCTGCACAATTTCTGTGTGGCAGTCGCTGGCTTGTGTGAATAATGATGTTTAGTATTTTATCAGGTTATTCCATAACAAATACACCCAGTGATACTTTTATAATGATCATCTCAACACTCTGCTGCGCTCTCCTCAAAATACTAAGTGACAATAACGTAGTTCTGATGTTATTTTTTAAGCCACCTGCATTCTCACATCAAACAGAGACTTTTCCTGTAGAGCCAGAACTGGAAAAAGGATAATGCCCTTTTTTTTTTTAAGGAAGGGGTGTGGGGAGAAAGAAATCATGGTTCTTCAACCTTTTTTCCTCCCGCTACTCGGGTGCTTGTCTTTAATGAGCAGCTCCAAATGACAGCTTTAATCACTGCCTCTGGCCACTGAAAGAGGCCGCTAATGATAGGAAAGAACAGAGGACCATTTGCATCAATCAGCTCTAGTCTAAATCACTTTTTATGATAATGCATCCAAGCGAAGAAGAACGTCTCTGATGTCTCCTGCATGATGATGTACCACAGTGCTGTCTCCTCATCTCAGACCTCCACATAAATCTCTTAAAGATGCACACACACCCCACCCTGTGCTGCCAGCGCTGGCCCTCGTTTTCTACACCATTAATGATCTACCACCAGGGTAGAGTCAGGAGAGGTTAAGCAATCAGTTCATTCAGTTTTCACTTTCTGCCGGGGATGCCCACTGCTCCGGGAGGAGGGGAGGGGAATACACAGACAATGCCTGGGCTGTCAAACAAATACAAATTTAGGATCCACAAAATTCCTGGTTTGCCACCCGTTACCATCAGGGGCTGGCAGAGAAAAAAAAAAAAAAAAAACCATTGGGCAGAATCCAGAGGGGGCTGCCTGCTAGAGCATCACAGCTCTTCTACACAGAGAACTGAACTGCTGCTAAAGCTTTGCTCTTGTGAGTACACTTTATTTACACAGGAGTGCTTTCAGAGTGACTAATCCCATAAGCACAGATTACTCCCCCACCCACGGAAGGGTTTATGGGATCAAGTTCTGAAACAGTAAAGCAGAAGACCTGGTCCTGGCACATGACAGTGCCCTGATTAGACACTGGCCTGAGACAAGATCTGGACTGAATTTCTGACAGGCTGAGGTCCCATGCCCAAACCAGCTCTGCAAACAGAGCTCCAGCAGCTCCTCATCTCCCCAGGCTGCACTCTGTGTGAAGAGTCTCAGTGGCCACAAGAGCCATTAGCACACCCCCATTTATTCTGTACAGTCCATGCAGACACCCAGGGTCCTGCACAAACACACCCTGACTTGGCTGAGTCTCCTGGGTGCCTCTGCTCAAAACCACCAAAAAGAGGTCCCACAAGCAAGACTAAGGTCCCACAGCAATCCCCACTGCAAGGTTGAGATTTCCCCAGCTCACCCAACCAGCTCTATGTGGAAACAGGGAATTCAGACTGGACTGGGTTCCTAATTGCCTCTGGCTCCCTCAGTGCTCCCAGGCTGGTGCTGCTGGCTGACCCAGTGACCCTTGGGCTGCTGGTGTGCACTGGGGAGCTCTGCTGTCCTGGGATGCACAACACCCTCCTGCCAGGCAGGGCCTGTGTCACAACAGCCTCCTGCTGTCAAAGCAAACTAATGGATGCACCAGCAGAGCCACCAGAGTCATGGGGGATGCATATAAATACACAGGGCTGCTTTTATTGTTTCCCTGAAATAAGGGAGAAAAGAGAAGACAATGTTAATTTGGTTTTGGAGTTTCTCCTAGCTGGCAGAATGCTGGCTGGAGGAAATGACACCCATTTCCCTGGCAAGTGCTCACAGTCCTCAGTCTGATCCTCCAGCACTGCCTGGAGAGGCCAGGGGGGCCATGCCGAGGACTTTATGCTCCTGTAGTTTTGACTGACATTTCTCAGGACATGCTAATCACCTTCCAGGGAACAAGAGAGGGAAAAGGTCCCCAAATAGGCAATTTTATTTAATCTACTGAAGGTAATAAAAAAATTCTTTTTGCCTATGGAAACAGGCTAACCTCTGCAGGGCCTAATCTTCCCCAGCGAAGGGGGCTCACCATGCTAGTTGAAACATGGACACTTTTAATCTCCTGATTAAAACCAGGACTACTGTGACTGTATTTATCAGGAGTAAAGGATGGAGGAGAGGGATTTATTTAGAGGGAGCAAAATGCTAACTGAAAATTATGATACCACAATTCTCTAGATGGAAAATCCTTCCAAGAAAATTGCCTTTTTAGCAAGGCATTGGGTTCTGGCGGATCATTCAGGCCACACGTGGGCAGAGTCACTGGGGCTCCCAGTAAAGCATGTTTTTGGTGGAAGGTGGCCAGGCTGGTCCCAGCAATCTGATCCCAGGGTCCAGAACAGCTAATGGGAAGACTCACAATGGCTTCAGTGGGCTCTGTACTGGGGCTTTAGCAAATGCAATTAAAAAAAAAAAAGAAAAAAGAAAAAGGAAAAAAAAAGACCAGAGCAGTATACAACAGCTGTAGTCCTCCTAAGCCTTTCTTTTTTGCAAATGCTTCCCTTGGCGGCTTTATTTCATTTTATTATAATAAACTTCAAAAGGTGTATTTGATCTGCCAGCATTTTTTTCCCTGTCCACCAGGAGTTCATTTCAGCTGTGCAAGGCAGCAAATACTGTACATTAGGTTAATTTTCATTTCAGCTGTACAACATACATTATTGTTTCACTGCTTGGCTTAAGTGAACTCCTGGTGGATACAGTCAAAACCATACCAGCAGATCAAATGTACTCTTTGAAGTTCTCTACAATGAAACATATTAAAAAAAAAAAAAAAAAAAGGAAAAAGCTTTTAGAAAGCTTTAAAATATCCTGAATTGTTTGGAGCATTGTAATGTTTTGGCTTGTCCCTTCTAAGACCAAGTAATGAGAAATTTCATGCTGTCCATCATCCTCTCCAGCTTTTATTCCCAGAAGAAGTTATATTATGGATGAAGTATAAATTAATCTCTTTGCTGAATAGTTCAACTTAAATGAGCTTGAGGTGATTACAAACCACATCAGCAGATGCTGTATATGGTGGCTTTAAAGTAAAAAACCCAAAGCCACTGACACTGGTGATTTGAAGGCATGCCTCTGAAGTCTACACACCATCTCCAACTGCAGTCCAGGAACATGCTGAATTTCATTATAAACCCCAGTGAGTGGAACACAGCCTTTGAAAATGTCACCATGAAATTCCCTCCTGGTCATAAGGCCTCCCCCAAGGATCCTGCCCCTTCCCTTGTGGATTTCCATTGCTTAAGTTGAATTATCCTTTTGTTTTCTTCACGCCCCAGCTTATCCTGACCCATTTTACTGAGCCAGCACAGAGTGCCGCCCATGAAAGGGCACCAAACTACACCTGGGAAAGGCTGGAGGCTCCTACACCAACTTCACCAGCAGTAGATTGTGATAGGGAACTGCATCCCAAGGAACACACTCCTCAGCACTTGGAGGAGACAACCTGACCCTGACTTCAGGCAAACTGCACTCATTTCTCATTTGAGAACACGCAAAGCTTGTGATTAAATAGGATTAACCCAACAGGATCAGGTCTCTAGAAGAAAGTGGTTTCACTAACAAGTTGTTAGAGAAGAGCCCAAGGGCATTGGAAGGCTCACAGATTATCACCAATGGAACAAGTGTCAGAGATGTTCCACCAGAGCCAGGTGAGCTGAGTGTCTGTGGTTTGGGGGGATTTCCCAAGCGGAACCAGTGCAGTGCTTTCACATCCTGGAGGTACCTGTGGCACCCCCTGACCCCTGTACCCCTCCCCAGCACCCACCTCCCCTGGCCTAGGGGTGCTCCCAGCAGCTCCTGGCCACCCCTGCTGACACCCCAGGGTGTTCACCCAGTCAGGAGCTGTCACCAGGGTGGGCAGACTGTACATGGCTCCGTGCTCCTGCCTGCCTTCTGCCAGGGATTCACAGCACTGCGCTTCCCTCCGGCATCATCTCACTGCCAACATCCCATTTTGGACCAAGTAATGAGCATTTCAAACACCCCCCACAGAAAGGAGGAAAAACAAGACACTTTGTGTACACCATTAGTTTTATGCATCTTGCAAATGCAGTTCCCCAGCTCAAAAATCTCCCACAGCTTTTGCTTCACTTTGAACAAAATCACGATGGACTTCTGATGAATAGCTCAGCTGAAAATATACTTGGAGGCTTTTCCTTGAATTCTGACTTGGGAGTAAATAACCTGCAGTGAAGCTAATTGTATTGAAAATTCAGAATATTGAGGAAATGTTACATGTGATAAATATTTACCCTAAAGGAATTCAAAGGGAGTCTGTAACAATTTATTTCTAACCAATACCAAGTAATATTAAATTGCAGGGAAAATGCAGCCCCAAACCCTATATTTTTCCAACTTGTACTAATGATTGTTCTCTGTGAAAAATGCCAGACAACAATATCCTTTAACCATACACAACCATGTGGGTTCATACTCTGCGTTAGCATTTTTCATCCCAACGTCCTCTGCAAAACAAGGGATTGATGCTGCTTTCACTTCAATTGGTGTAACTAATTAGACCCAACTAGAATTACTCCTGATCCTATTCATGTAAACAGTCTTGATGACTTCAGTGCTGCTATTAGTGAAAATAAGGACTCACACAGAGCAAGGATTTATGGGCTCAAATCCTCTCTATTTGAAGCCTCAGTAAAATGCCGCCAATTCCAACGCAGAAGGAGAAAGTTGAGCTGTGCACAGCTGAGGAGTGGAAGAGGGGAAAAAAAGGGGAACATTTTTGGCCAAATAAATTGGGAGAGAAATCACTCTGTGAAAGAACTGTCAAATAAAAGACCTGGTACAGAGATTTTCAAAAGAGGCACCTGGAGAGAGGCAGGGAAATTCAGAAGGCACCGCAGCCACTGGAGGCTGTGAGCGCTCAGCACCCCACGGCTTCCACCAGAGCCCTCACTTGAGAAAGGTATTTGAGAATGTTGATCCACACAGGACTTTTCCTTTAAGCTTAAACCAGGGAGGACACGCATGGAAATGTAAATGGTTTCATTCTGAGCTTGAAAATTCAGATCAGCTTTGTGTTTCAAATGAAGCAGTTCATCCAGCCATTGCAGTGCCTAAATTCAGTCCCTCAAGCTAATGCTAAAGCAGATGATTACAAAATAAAAGGTTCTCCTAAAAAAAAAAAAAAAAAAAAAAAGGAAGAGGGGGAGAAACTATATTAATCACTACCAGAAAACATCTGTTTTTAAATGAGGTGTTTTTGATCTACACTGTTTGTGATGCAAGAGGAAGGCTTTGCCATCCATATGACAACCAGATCTTCATTTTGTTGGGATTAGGGGTCAGCACAGGGGACTGGGGGAGGGAAGAATGGGAAGGGAGCAGGAGAAGGATCCTCTAATAAATGCCAGGACACTTACTCTGTAAACACGACCTACAGGCCATGAGCCACAAGTCCACTCTCAATGTTTCTGCGTGATTTATATGAGGATAGATCAATTAGAAGTTGAATGTTTTATCTCATTTGATATATGAGAGGCTTCCCTTCAAACACCCTTAATTTTACACCAAGAGTAGGTCCAAAATGAAGATGCTGCAAACACAGACACTTTAAAATTGTCATTTCACACAGAGAAGTTCTGCTTCTGTTCATCATTTCTGTAGCTGAAACTGTTTCAGAATGGACAACATCATCAGGGTCTGCTCCCTGACAGTGGCAGAGACAGAGCAGAGACCTGACTCTGCCACCAGCAGACCAAGAACAGAATTGACCAAGTTTCCAAGTCTTGTTCTCAGGCTTTTAAAATCAAGTTAAATGGTCTGAAGAGAAAAAAGAGAAGAAAGGGATAGTCTTTTACCCAAGAATTGAGTCTGAGCTCATCCTGCAGCAAGTGAAGGACATCTTGAGAGAGAGCCCTCCAGTGCTGAGACAAGCGGGCTCCGCACCAGTTGCTTTTTCATCTTCATGCACCCATGGCCGTGGCATTTCAGCTGACAGTGCTTCAGGCCACTCCTCCCTGAAATGACTGGAACTGGCTTTCTGATCTGACAGAGTAGAGGGGCTCAAAAATGCTTGAGGATCCTCAGGTAAAGGTTTAGAGTAGCTCAGATTACATTCCTGCAAGGATACTTGCTATACATGCTAACTTGGCAGTCATGTCTGTTTGCCTGCTGGGCCAGAAACTATGTGAAAAAAATCTGGTTTATTCACACATATGTACAAGTTCCTCCCAGCTCTGGATCCCATGGAAAGCAAGCACCTCAAAGCACATTTCCTTGGAGGATTTGGTCTGACCCACCCCTCTTGTCACCACCTTTCCTGTAAGATTCTCTCTCCTCAACACAGCTGAAAAATATTGCCTTAAAAATACCTTTGTATCATTTCATTTTCCTGCATCTTCTCTATTGCTCACAAGAAATTCAGAAATCACATCCAACACATGAAAGGGAAGTTTCAGATTCCAGGAAACATGAGAAGAAACACAATTCAAGCATTGCATTTCCTCCTGCACCATGAAAAAGTACAAGGACAGAAGTTTATTTTTCACTGAGAGTGACACAAGCATCTGACAACCTGCATTATAATGAACATAATTATTTGAATGTTGTGTTTAACATTGCTCCTTATCTTTCCCAGTACACACAGCAGTGCATGGTAGGGTGAGCAGGGTAAGTGAATACATCACTCCTTCCCTCCTTCTGCTCCCCTTGCGCTTTAACAAGAGCGCATGATTAAAATGGCTTAATTAATCCTCAGGCTTTAAAGGATGGCAGCAGCAATGTTCAACTCGTGTACAAATGCATGCAACCACTTCCAAAGGAGATCCTGAGGATCTCCTGAAGTGCCTGAAGAAGGAAACCCTGCTGTTATCTTTGTACCTGTGCTCAAGATCAGGGATAAGGAGTGGGGTCCTGCCAGGAGTCCAAGGGCACCACAGACCCTGCTCATGTTTTGTGCCCAAGGAGCTCTCCCAAGAGATTATCCAGGCATGCATTCATGGAAGAACAGAAACTGAGACAGCTTTTCTGAACATGAGGTACATGTTCTTCCTATTTCCTTCTGATTTCCCAGATGACTGGCAGCCACCCAGTTACACACCTTAGAGGCCAGGATGAACTTTGCTATTCCCATTCTGTAATAAAGGCCCAACCATCCATTTCAGATCCTGGACCCACTGTGGACATCCTTACCTTTGTCACCTGGTGATTAAAGGTACAACAACATGCTCTCCGTGGGTCAGTTGGAAATTTGAGCTGGAGGAAAAGGCTGCTGCCTACTCATTAAGTGGTGTGTCACAGGGAAAGCTGATTACAGCCATGCTCCCAAATCTGTGTTGGCTTCTGATTAGTTTTCTGGTAGAATTAAGGTTTTGCTTTTGACCTACAAAGCAGTGAATGCTCTGGGCACTAATTACTTAAAAGCTCACTCCTCCCTCTGTGCAGTAACATGACAAGCTGTGGTTAGTGGGTGTTCTGGAGCTGACAGTCCCTTGGGGGCTGTTTCACTGCAGACTGAACTTAAATAACTCAAGTCCTATCAACACACAGGAGCCCTTAACTCAGAGCCCAGACAAGCTCTTTAATTCTTTCATCCAGGGACATAAGTTAAGCCTCCCAGGCTGCAGGCACTTGGCTGATGTGACAGATGCACCCCGTGAGCAGCAGGAAGGGACACGCTGGGGGTGGCTTGGTGCTGTCACTGAACTGCTCGGGTTCCCCAGGGACACACGAGGGCTCCACCCTTAGCTGGGAGCTCCTGCTGCCCAAGGAGCATCCCCTGGGCCTGGGAGGGATTGAAGTGGGAAGGTCTGAGCAGGGATGGCCACAGTGTGGTTCTGAGCTGCAACAGGTTACTTTGGTGAACTCTTTAGAGGGGACATAAAAATGAAAAGTCTTAGCCCAGGTGGCACCAGCTTTGCCAGGGGCAACTCTTGCTCTATAATGCCCTGAGTTTATTGGACCTTCCTGCAAAATCCACCTTCCCTCTTGAGATGGATCAGATGGCTGATATTGGTACCTGTGGCTGCTCTGCCCTTTCAGTTCCTGCTGCCAACCACCCAGATTAACTCTCAGCACAGCTGGGGGGATAAGAGGCCAGCAGGAATTTGTATCAATTTTGCACATTTTGTAAACATAACACAGTTTCAAGGTAACATTACATAACATACATTTTCAAGGAACATTTTCCCCAGGTCCACCAGGTGTCCATCACCTGCCCAGTGGTAACTCAAGCAGCAGTTCCCAAGATTGTTGTCACAGAATCCCAAAATGATTTGGGTTGGAAGGACCTTAAACCACATCCCATTCCACCCCTGCCATGGCAGGGACACCTCCCACTGTCCCAGGCTGCTCCCAATGTCCAGCCTGGCCTTGGGCACTGCCAGGGATCCAGGGGCAGCCCCAGCTGCTCTGGGCACCCTGTGCCAGGGCCTGCCCACCCTCCCAGGGAAGGATTTCTTCCCAATATCCAGTCTAAGTCTCAGATATAATTTTTAAACCCCAACTGAACATTTATCAGTCAGTAATAGCTCTCAGATGTTGACAATGCCATCCAGTTCACTTCTGAGGTTCAGACAGGATTAAAAAAAAGTCAGTTTAATCATGAGGACCTCCTGTATTTGCTTCAAGTCTGATACCAGCTGTTAAAAACAGGTCTAAACCACACATTTCCTTCAAAGAGAGAAAAATATTTATCTGTCATCAGTTTCTGCACTACAATTACTATACTCAAGGATAATGAACACTAAGGATAATCCAATACTTCCAGGTTCCATGGTACTGAAGTGTGTTCTCTCTCTCTCTCTAGGTTTTCAATCCCACATATTCAAGATGGGAAAGCTCTTTTCTTTTGTTCTTCACGCTGTCCTGGGCTCTGCTGGTGCTGTCTTATTAAAATCAGGTTAACACAGACTTATTTCTCAGAGGCCACTTGTTCATTACGCAGGTGTCACATGCTTTGCTAAATTTCACTGTTCCACTTCTGACAGAATCCAACCCCCCAGACCAGAGCAGAACCTAAGAGCACAGATTTACTTTTTATTCTGAGCCACTGCGTCATCAGCTGTGATTTAAATCAGGTTATTTAAAACTTTGTTCCGAGAGGCCAAGCCCAGGAGGCCAAGACTTTCCACTTAATAGGACTGAACAAACTCCTCAGGTTGTTATTAGGTGTCTGCTTCTGCATCATCATTAGCAATAATGATTTGTAGTTCAGAAGGGCTCTCTGTCCCACAAGGTTCCTATTTTCACTCAATGTGTAACACACGTGCAGGGCAGTGGAGGCATCCCTGGCACGGGGAGCCACAGGAGCTTATGAAGTATTTATCAGTAAGTGCTACAAACTGTAAAACTTGCAATATGGATGGTAAAATACTATTAAAAAGAGCTATAAAAGTAAGTCATTGTAATTTGAGGTTACTAATATTGCAGTTAGCCCTGGCTAGAGCTCTTGGCATTGTTAGGTGTAATATATAGAAGCTTACACACCCCAGACAGAATTAAACACACACAGCTTATGGACTGCACAGGAGGTTCTCAGGAGAACTAGTTCTGATCAAAGAGTTCTGACTCTTTCCAGCCCCCAACTTCTTCTTCAGGTGGTAACAGGGGAACAAATCAAACCTTTCAGCTGCTTTTTGGGCTGAGACTCTCGCCTGACATTGCTCAGACCCCACTGCTCTGCCCCAGGCTCAGCCCTCTCCTGCACAGCCCCAGGGAAGGTTTGTCCCTGCCTTGCAGGGGTGAAATATTTGTCACCCTGGGCAAACAAGAGAAAGAGAACACTGGGCCCACCTCACCTGGGCTGGTAAAGTTTAAATACTCTGTTAAAGAGTCACAGTAGCTATAGATTAAAAAAAAGGGAAAGTCTCTTCAGAAAGGAGTTTTTGACACCACCTCTCTTCAGACCATGCCTTTAGAGAGCAAACCCCTTGCCTACATCTCCACCAGTAGCTGCAGGCTGTGCATTCAATTCCTCACCAAATTCCACCACTATTCCCCTTTCAGCTGAGACTCCACATCACTTAAAATAACTCCACAGAGACTTTCACAGCACACTGGACCTTACTCCAGCTCTCTTAGACAAAACACAGCAAAACAGCACTATAATTACACAAACTCTTAATTAAACTGAAGAATGTAAAGCACCTCCAATGTTTTTATTACCAGCAGCAGTGCCATTCTATCAGGATGACAGACTTGCATGTATTACTGAGCCCCTAATTAGCAATTGTTTCCTAGTTAATAACTCCTGAAATGCTATCAGGAAATATGTTTAAAGTGCAGATTGCCATGATGCTGTGTGTCAGTACCTGCCAGGTGATGGGGCAGCAGTGGCTGGAGAGGGAGGGCAGCAGCTGGGTCAGATCCTGCTCTTGCCTTGCAGCAATCCCAAATCCTTGCACAAGGCAGGGGTGGGTGCTGGGATTCTCCTCCCATCTCAGAGCTGTTGGAGCTGGGAGCTTGGCATCCTCCCAGCCTGCTGATGGGGCAGTGTCCCAGCCTGTTCTCATCCTGCTCCCCCTGCTCCCAGGAGCTCTCTGCCCCTCTGGGGTTGCTGCTGTTGCCCAGCTCACACCCTCCCCACCCCTCAAAGAGGTGCAGCAATCCCTGATGGCACTTTTGGCTGGGCCAAAGGACAGCCACACCATCAGTGTCCATTGGGGGAAGGGGCTCCTGTTATCCCACTGCAATCCCATGGAGCAGCACTTTCCTCATGAACTCCATGTCCATATTCACATGGTTAGGTGAAAACCTCGGTTTTCCCTCAAAGAGGAAAAATTCTTCCAAACAAAGTCCCCTCATAGTTGCAAGAACCACTTTGAAAACACAAAATGAGACCCTGGACACCCAGCAGAGGCTGGGTGGGGGCAGTGGGACCTGGCCTGGCAGTGGGACACCCATGGTGGTGGGTGGTGGTGGCTCTTCCCTGCACATGGACTCTCTTATTCCTGGAAACTCCACTGCTGTGACAGAGTTTCAACCTGGACTTCAACCACAGCAGGAACAAATGTGACTCAGATTCCTCACAGTCACTCATGGCCCATCCCCAAACCCACAAATTCTAATGTGAAGCTTTCCTTTAATGATCACTGCATAACACACATACCACCAGCACAGACCTCTGGGAGGCAAATTCTGTTTCATCTGTGGCCAGATCAGATCTTCCTGGGGGTTTCCACGCCTGGAACAGCTAATTCTCCTGCTCATAAACAACACAGCACCTAGAAACACTCAGAAACAATTTCCAACCCCCTGGATCCCGAGTTGGGGCACTGATGCTTCTCTCTTCTGCATCCCATGGCTGCAGGGTTAATAACAGGGGTTCCTACACAATATCAATGTTGTAATTCAAAATTTGCTCCTTGCAGATGTTTGGAAGGAAGGAAGGGATTGGGATGGAAGAAGAGGAAATAACTCCTCACCCCTTCCCATTTTTTCCTTGCCTATTAAAATAGTTCACGATAAAATCAAAATTATTACTTTGGTATTCAAGAAATTTTATATTCAGCTTCCACTGGGGAAATGCTGCTCTTTCCTATTAATCCAGGACTTTAAAATGACAACAAGTACATTAACGATGTATCTGTGTAATAAAACCCCCACACTGATCAGGGATGCATATTTATGTGGCAAACTTGGGATGCCTCAGTTTTACTGGCAGCAATGGATGCCTGCTCCTTCCCAGCTTGGGATGGGTATTTTAATGTAAAAAGGAGAACATTTCCATGGTGAGAATGACTTTCAAATAACCCAAGAACACAACAAGGCTCTGAAAAGGAGCCTTATTTGTGTTTATTAGGTGGAGAACAAGGCTGCTTCTTCAATCAGTGAAATTCTCCATGTGAAATGGAGGTTTATTCACCCTTTTATATTGTCATTTAATAACCTCATAAGTGAAGAATTATGAAACAGAGGTAATATTGAAGTGATTTTCATATTTCCAGTCATGCAGTTTTTCTGCTTTGCTAACTTTTAGACACTCAGCTCATATTCTACCCACATCTTTAAAGGTCATTGCTCCCATTGGACTTTCGAGGGGGTGGTTGGTAGATGGAGATGCAACTGCAAAAAGGCTCCTGGCTGCTTAAGTTCCATCCTTCATCAGTGTTTCCTCTCCTTAAAAAGTGGGAAAGCTGCTGTGTCTCTGTAGGAAAGGTTCTGAAAGGATTCTGGAGGCATACAGAGTCTTCAACAAAAGTTTCAAAGCAGCTTCATCATTTGCAGTGAATACAAGTTTTTGACTGCTATGTAGGAAGAAGCTTGAATAAGCTCAGATCTCTGAATTGAAGGTTTCTCTAAAGAAACAGCTCTAGAAATGTCTGCATTTAGATGGGGGAAGCGAGTGTGAATCAAGAACAAAGGCCCAGGACCCAGTGAGAGGGAATAACCTTTCAGATCAAGCTGGTTTCCCGACCTGAGAGAGTTCCAGCCTGCGCCTTCCCATTTGATGCAAATGTCTGTCAGAATGGCACTATTGGATAATAGATAAAAGATTATCTGTGACATTATGAAAAATGAAAGCTTCAAAATGGCTACAAGTTCCATGAAAAAGAAAAAATCAGATAGCCTTTCTGAAAGGCAACAATAGCCCCTCTGGTTTATTTGGCACCTCCAATTGGGCACTGATGCTCAAACACCTTCCCCAGTTCATCCCTGTGCAGCAGCTGCCCCGCTGCTCCTCCAGGGAACAACCCCAATTCTGCTTCTGCTGGAGCACCTCTCCTACCAGGAAAGGCTGGGGGAGGCTCCAGGATGACCTTACAGCCCCTGCCAGGGCCTGGAGGAGCTCCAGGAGAGCTGAGAGGGACTGGGGACAAGGGATGGAGGGACAGGACACAGGGAATGGCTCCCACAGCCAGAGGACAGGGATGGATGGGATATTGGGAATGAGGAATTGTTCCCTGGGAGGGTGGGCAGGCCCTGGCACAGGGTGCCCAGAGCAGCTGGGGCTGCCCCTGCATCCCTGGCAGTGCCCAAGGCCAGGCTGGACAGGGCTGGGAGCAGCCTGGGACAGTGGGAGGTGTCCCTGCCATGGCAGGGGGTTGGGACAAGATGGTCTTTAAGGTCCCTTCCAACACAAACCATTCTGTAATTCTATGATTCCTTTCCTTCAACTAGAAATGGGGACAAATTCAGCTGAAGTAGCTCCACATGCAGCACCCTTGATTTCACAGAGAATTACCCACTCAAGGCAGGGATTTCCAGCGCTGGCAAGAATCAGATTTCACACCAACCTTCCCTGGCCTGCCCAACCATTGGTCTTTCACTTAGCAGAGAAGCCCAGGTGGTGACACCTTTCCTTCACAGATTTCTGCCTCCCAGCGAGGGGAAGCTGCAGGTTCCTGGAGCAGGGCTGTCAAAGCCCCAGCAGCTGCTCAGCTGGAGGGGCTCATGGCAGGGAACCCAGCCTGCCCCAGCTGCAGCCAGGACTCCCACCACGTACAGCAGGGAGACTCAGCACATCTGGGCAAGTGTTTGTCTCATTCAGCTGGTGTAAATTGGCACAATTCCACTGACATCAGCGAAGTCACACTGAGTTATATAAACTGATGATCTCACCCCTGTAATTGCACACCATTTCCTATCTACAAATTCTGTCCTGTACAGCACCATCCCACTTAGCCTGGACATTCCTCCTGCATGCTGGGAGAGCCCAGTCTTACTGGTACAACCTGATGGATTTACACCTTTACATTCACAGCAGTACAGCACCTGCCATTAAACACAAAGCTCAGCTTAACTACAGCGAATTCACAGCTATTGTTTTCATTACCTGAAAGCACAGTGCAGGTCAAGCAGTACAGATGCTGCTCCACACCTACATTTCTCATGGCTCACTCATTCTACGTGGCACTGCACAGCTGACATTTGGGCACTGGTGTTGAAAAAGCTGTGAAATTATATTGAAAATGTGGAAAACAAGGCCTGACAGCACTGGGATGGTGCAGTGATGGGGGACAGACAGCTACAGAGACAGAAATAATCCTTCCACCCTGTGCAGCCTGGAGTGATTATCCCTGTGTTCTGGCAGGAGGAGTGATGGCTCATGAGCACCTGTAGTGACAAAGTCAGCATGTGCCAGGACACACCCGTGTGTCTTCTGCAACAGTGCCATGAGTGAGAGAGACCTCAGCCTTCACCAGCAGTTGCTGCAGAGTCCCCGCTCTCTCACTGGGATCACATTCCAGGACCATTTCTGTCCATCCCTGAGGACCAGCTCCAGCCCCTGGAGCTGCAGCAGCTGAGGACACCCAGCACAGGGTGAGACAGGCCCTGTGGAAGGGTCCTGCTGCTCAGTGGGGTTGGTTTATCTGCAGAGCAGGCAGGGAGACCCAGTGGAGTGTGCAGAGAGGCTGGGATCCAGCAGCACTGCCCACATGGCACTTAATTCAGGCAGATAGAACCAGTCCACTGTTAAATTAACAACTGTGAACAGTGCAGGGATTGGGCTGAGGCTGGAGTTGTTGAAGTTTGATTTGGGCTCTCATTTTGCTGGGCAGGGCAGTGTTCCAGCGCTCCAAGGTGAAAATGCATTTGTTCTCTTCAGTAACTCTGCATAAGCACAATAACTTTTTAAATTGAAACCCATATCACACAATTCCCAGGAAAATGACAATATAGGAGACCTCCAGCTAAAGCCCCTCAGTGTCCAGAAAATGAGCTCTCTATACAGTGAAGGGAGGAACTGTGCTTCCCTGGCCAATGTCTGCAGGGCAGAATTGGGATGAAGAGTTCCCTGTCCCAGGCTACAGAGCTACCCAGAAATTGCTGGCTCACAATCCATCCAGGGTTTAATTAATACATCCTCAGAAAGCCACAGCACTCTGGCTGTTGTTAGAGATGCTGATTTTTCACCGTGGTTGAAGCTTCATTTATGATTTCAGTAAAAGCTCCATTTTTTTCCTTCTCTTTCTAGTTAAAAAATGAGCCTCTAGCTACAAATTGGACGATTACAGACAGTATTGTAGAGCAGCAGTAAAAAAGTGTTAATGAGCTGCAGGATATCAGAAGCAAAAAAGAAAGTATTTCCCCCGCAGGCCAAACAAAATTAATTTTAAAAATTAATGTAAACCACTAATGCAGCAAGTGCTTCCATTAAATTATGGGGCTCTGACATGTACAATGCAATATTTTTGCCATTGAATTTGTTATCTAAAAGGTGTTCATTGTTTATTATGGTGTGAAAAGCTGTTTTGCTCCAGATAGGCTGGTTCATTAAGGAACTGGATCCTTGCCATAGCCCTATTTCTTAGCAATGAAGCGATGCCCTGTAGCAAAAAAATACAGAGAGCTGCTCCCTGTTTAATATCAGAAATGTAAATCAAAAGACTCCAGTCTGCTTTTTAAATGGCTTTTGGTCCTTACAGAGATGAAATTTACCCCAAATATTTCACATTGCTGGCTGGTCAGAACAGCTTCTCCAAATTCCAGCTCTGCTAAATGATTATCATAATAACAATCCTTGTCAATGAGGGGTTTGTAATGCTCATGCTATTAAAACACTTTTAATTCTGCTGCTTCATTCATCAAACTGTAACAGGTTTGATTTTAAGAAGGGAAAGAAAACCATGTTTTAACTGCCTAAGGAGAAAATAATGTTCTGATAAGAACCCAGAGATGTACAATTACTCAAAAGCGAGTGGCTTTGAATATTTCAGGGTTGAAAATTGCTCATAACTGAATTTTGACGTTCCTGTGTGTGCTGAGTAGGATTTTTTCCAGCAAAGACTCTCAGTGGGGTCAGCAGGGAGAACTGGGATTGGACCCACGGGCATGGGACCTCCTGGGGGAGCTGGAGCAGGTATGGCCTGAGGGAACAGGGCAGGGCAGCGAGAACAAGGAGACAAGAGCTGCTTTTGTTTTTGGATGTGGATAGGAAACATCAGAGCTCCTGCGTCTAAATAACAGTGGGGAGAGGGAAAACAAAATCCAACCAAAGGCCCTCTGTTGGCATATAAAAAATCACTCTATTTAGCAAAATTAGATACTTTGTTGGCCTTCATTTATGAGCCAATACACCCTGAGGGGGACTACTTACCAACTTTAATTAGTAATAAAAAGCTTACAAGTGCCAGGGGAGCCAGAACTGGAGTCCATGGGCCAAATCCTGTGCTCAAATTACAGCAGTTTGAATTTGGGATCTTCTTAAGTTCAAAGAAGTTGCTTTGTGCTTTCCGTGGGACAGCTTGGTGGCCTCAAGTCACACCAAAGGTGGGAAAGCTGTGCTGGGACTGACACACTGGGAAACTGTCATTGACCAGGTTAAGAGACTGTGTCTGGAGATTTTTATGTTCTTGAGGCAAGAGCTGCTGAGGATGAGTGACTGTCTGGGGTTTGCAGGGCAAGGTCTGGGCTGCAGGGGTGGCGTCTGTGGGGAGCTGCTGGGAGCTTCCTCCGTGTGCAGGGGAGCAGCAGCAGCAGCCAGCGGCTCCCAGGGAGATCCAGGGGGAGCAGAGATCCCCCTGCAGGGCCAGGAGAGCCCAGGGCACAGCAGGGGGGGCTGGAGAGGCTCTGACCCCATGGGAGCCCCTGCTGGAGCAGGGTCCTGGCAGGGCCTGGGGATGCATGGAGAGAGGAGCCCACCTGGAACAGGTTTGCTGCAAGGACCCGGGACCCCATGGGAAATGGGATCCACACCGGGGCAGCTCCTGAGGGACTGAGCCCATGGGAAATGGGATCCACACTGGGGCAGCTCCTGAGGGACTGAGCCCATGGGAAATGGGATCCACACTGGGGCAGCTCCTGAGGGACTGAGCCCATGGGAAATGGGATCCACACTGGGGCAGCTCCTGAGGGACTGAGCCCATGGGAAATGGGATCCACACCAGGGCAGCTCCTGAGGGACTGAGCCCATGGGAAATGGGATCCACACTGGGGCAGCTCCTGAGGGACTGAGCCCATGGGAAATGGGATCCACACCGGGGCAGCTCCTGAGGGACTGAGCCCATGGATAAAGGGACCCACACTGGGGCAGCTCCTGGAGAACTCTCCCCTGGGAGGGACCCCAGGCTGGAGCAGGGGCAGAGGATGAGGAGTCCAAGGCCTCTGGAGGAAGGAGCAGGGGGGACGATGTGTGATGGAGTGACCACAGCCCCATTCCCATCCCCCTGAGGTACTGAGGGAGAGGATGGAGAGAAAATCCAGAGCAAGTGAATCTTGCAGGGAACACACTGTGATTTGCCACCTTGCCCAGACTCAACTTTCATACTTCTGTCAATATATGGGCTTGAAAATGAACAGCATCAAAGCAATAAAGGTTGGTGTTCATCTGTGGAAGCCTCAGAGATATCAGCCTCTCTGTTTTGATGTTTACTGCAGCCATAGGAGTTTGATGTTTACTGCAGCCATAGGAGTTTCTATGGTTAAAGCAGTAGGAAATACATGTGCGTATATTTATGTGCATGTAATATTCATGTTAAAAATTTCCACATGAACAATGATTCCCTAAAACAAGCAACAGGACTAACCCCACTGCCATACACTTGACTGACTGTAGTTTACTTCTGTTGCTGACTTTTAGCAGCTAAACTCACTAAAGGTGAGGAGATAATTTAGCTCAGCTTTCTTCTACTGATCTGAGAAACAAAGTTTATACAAACCTTTCATGGTGAAATCAAAAATCCCATGAAAAAGCAGGCAGTGCTGGGGGACAGAGCCTGGACATGAGATCAGCCAGAGAATGACTTATCACACAAACCTTGCATCAGACCTTCCTGTGAAAACTAACTTCAGCTCTCCTGAAAGAGACTTCAGCAGTGCCAGACCCAGCTGGTCACTGATGGTCAGAGCTGAGGCTCTCGTGGTCAGGGGTGTCCTGGTGCAGCAGGAGGGACCCCACACCCCACTGACACCTTCCAGAGCTCCTGAGCAGCCCTGCCAGTGTTGGACTTTCAGCAGTTGCCCACAGAGAAGAGACAGCTCTGTCCCACACAACACCAACCTTTGTTTGATTTTATTGGAGAGGAGATGGTCAAAGGTGGAGAGACCCTGGCACCCCATGGATAAGGCAAAAACCCAAGTGCACACATCATTCCTGTGTGGTGCCTCTGCACATCACGTGCTTCAGCAGCTCAGCTGAAAAAATACTTGGTTTTGACCCACAGGAGGGTCAGGAAGGAACAAAGAGGCAAGCAAGCAAAATCATTTCCAGCCCTCTCCATCAGGCAAGGGTCTGAATTAGTAGAAGGTAATTTCTGGACAAACTATCTATTATCCATGAAGCAACACCTTTTTGTGCTCTAGCTACCAAAATGCTTCAATTTTCCAGGCCAAAGAGAGTTGATAAATGAGGCCTCAACTTTCTGCCCATTGCAATAGTTTTACAGATTGCAATTTGATATTATTACACATATCAGCCAAAATTCCTTCCTTTTACATTACAAGGGACCCAGACAAGCAACCCTGAGCAGCAACAACACCCAGAAAGGGACCAAGGGACCAGTGCAGACAGGGCTTTGTGCAGACATATTGACCACACCTGACGAGTGCTGCTGTTTTCTGTTCATCAGGAGTCATCTTATATGGACAAATAATAGAAATAAATCAGAATTTAAAAATACAGAAGTTTCACTGCTTCCAATCTATCCATTCCTGATGAACAAACACAGGGAAAGGCAAGAGGGGGTGGTACTTGATGGTGATGTGAATAAGTCAAGTTTGGTCCCAGCTACACTGGTGTAAACCCAGTGTTTGGGATGACTCTGGAATGACATCCAAATCCCTGTATTTGCCATCTGTATTCTGCCTCTGTGGATCTGACCTACATCACTGGAAGGAGAGGGGTAGCACAAGCATTTGGAAGTGATGCTCCTCTATTAGCGATGAGATTAATTAAGATGCTACTGGGCACTTCTCCACAGTCAGGCAGGGCTGTTAATGGCCATTGATTTTTTTTTTAAACAGCATGTACGAGTTTAAATGGTGTAAACTGCCCCAGATTCCCTTTCCCTACCTTTGTCTTCCCTGCTAGGGGTTAACCTCGCTGGAGACAGGGAAAAAGCCAGTCCCCTCCTTCCTTTGCCTGCGGCACCAAGATCAGGAAATTCACTGCTAATCACTGCAGTTGTGATTTCTGATTTCAACTGGCAGCACGGAGAATTGAACTCCAGTCCCCCGAGTACAGCAGGCTGCGCCAGGCAGGCCTTGAGCTTGTTAAAACTGTGGTGCTGCCATGCGGTTATCAATTTTAAATTAATCTCTCCCTCCATGCACACTTACCCTCCCCTCCACCCTCTCTTAAAGTGGCTGCTAAAAATATAAACTCCAGGATACCTCGCTCTAAGACTTAACTAAGTAAAAATCGGGATACTATTAATTACAGGTTTCCTTCAGCCTCAGCACCTGGAAAAATGGATTTCTGCACTGTCTCAGGGATTTGCCTAATCCACTTCCTGCAGTAAAGCCGATCACAGCTCTGGCTGTCTTAGCATCCTGCCATGCAAATCCTCCCTCCCACGATGAGCCCCTCTCCAGGAGTGCCCTGTCTCCAGGCTGCAGCAGCTGGGGAAGGGGAGCCTGGCAGCAGAACAGCAGCCAGCTGGGAATTGCAGCTCTGTGGGCTGAGTGTGTGCTCTGCACCCAACCAAATCTGCCCCGCTGAGACAGGCCAGAGGCTCAGACATCGCTTACTTTGCTCCCCTGTCCCCATGTCACCGTCACACTGCAGCAAACCTGTGCCAAGAGTGAGCATGAGGTGCTGTGCTGCAACCCCAGGGACAGCCCCTGACTTCAGCCACCGACTGGGGTTGTAAAAATTACCCCCAAATCCAACTTAATGGCTTGGCTCCCTCCCCACGCTGGAGTCTGAGTGTCTGCCACTGCTCAAGAGCAGCCTGGCTAATGTGGGCCAGGGTTTGTGAAGCCTTTGTAGTTGGCCGTGTCCACCTGAAATAACAAAAACCTGTGCTGGCACGGAGCACGGGGCAGCCCCGGCCCTTCAGGCAGGGCCTTGCAGCTTTATCTCCTGCAGCTGCAATTGCTACCCTGGTCAGACAGCAGAGGCACCGAGGGGAGGCCACCTGGCTCTGGAGGAGCTCAGGAAAGCAATCAGCTGGCATCTGAGCAGGGGCCATACCACCACCTCGGTGTCAAATGTGAAAATCTGTGGAGGTGAGTTTATAAACGACTGCAGGCGTCAGCATCCAGTTTGGAATCTATAAACATCTGAAATCTGTTAGTACTTTATTTGTAATGATACTGCCAACAGACTGCCCCCCCCAAAGGTCACAGCACACACTCAGCATTAAATTGCAGTACAACAAATCCTCAGCTATCCGTAACCTACAAAATGATAGGGGCAGGCTGGAAGGGGAGACTGGGATAAAGCAGAAAAAGAAAAAAGTCTAGACACACTTTCCTAAAACTCACTGGGGAATCATTTTAAAATCACTTTATGAGGAAATAATTGAGGTTCTATATACAAAACTCCCTTTAAAAAAAAGAGTAACACGTTTGACAACCTTAGAAAGCCACAAGGTTGTTACAGAGAAGAATGGGCCTCTGTTTGGGAATTTAAATACTATGTGGCCCAAATTCATAAACATTTAAGATTTTTAAAGCCATTGGGAATAAAAAAGCAAAAAAGCCAAAACCAGCCAGGGCCAACTAAGGAAAAAACCTCCAAAACTCAAACCAAACTGCCAAGTGAATGAAAACCATCTCTGCAGTAAAACCCCCTTTCCTCACTCTGTAATGCTCCAACCCTGAATGCTGCCCTTCAATCCACCACAGAATAAACCCTCTGTTGTGCACATGACACAGCACAGACTCACAGCATAAACCCATTGCTGCCTGCATCCCACTCCATAGCAAGTGGAATTCATTCCAGAGCCACCAGATGCATTAGCCCCCAAAGTACAGCAGCTCTCCTCAATCAGCAGGGAGGAGCAGCCTGTCCCTGTGTCTGACTGGCTGTGTCCTGCCCAGGAGGACCTGGGGACCACTCTTCATCACTCCACTTCCACATGGAGCCATAGGTTACCAACTCCATCTCTTTCAAGTGGAACACAATATAGCTGGAAAAAATCACTGCAGAAAATAATTTGTTATTCTTCTTATGCCTCTCTTTTGTTATTCTTCATGTCAGAGCTGCTTCTCCATGTCACTCGTGGAGAGAGGTTCAAGCAGAAGAACCACACAGATAACTGTGCACTGAAACTTCACCAAGTTCTTCCTGATAACAGAATATTTCAAAAATATCCCTCAAAATGTAAACCCAGGAAGGGTCTTTGGGAGATTCTGGCTGTGCATCAGCTGACTGGTCCATATCTCCACAGGGCTGACCCAAATGCATGGCTCACCTATCACTCCAACTTCAGGAGAGTTTGGGTTCTTACATGAATTTCATGGCTCAGGCCCATTTCTAATTGTGTCTAAATATATCCCTCTGTGCTGTAGAGCCTGACTTCCTTCTGGCCAATCTCAGCTGCCTTTTTGACCTGCTCACCCCATGGAAGCACCAAGATCAAGAAAGTTGTGCCTCCTGAGTGTGAGGATTAGTGAAAAAAACCCACTCAGAATGTCAATGAGTTAGGGGCATCACACCCTTCTGCCATTAAAATTCAGTAGGTTTTCTGGTCCTTCTGGCCTCGGTGCATTTGCATAGTATAGGGTCAGAGAGCCATCCTGATTGCACTATAGCTGCTCTGTTCGAAGGGTCAGGACGGTGACATACGAAAATAACCCAACTTTAATTGATACCTGGGCTGTTGAATTTGAAACTCCCCCTGGCCCCATCTCTTGTATATCTAATGTACAGTACACTCAACAGCAGATGCCAGGAGGGCAGCTTGGTTTCTCAGCTGCATTAGCAGAGCTTTAAAAATAATTGAATTGTCTACAAGATGTCCACCCTACTTTTCAAGCACCTGAATCTCCTGGCAATCACCACTGCACCAGTAAATGTTCTCGGGGCTGGCAGGTTATCTAGGTTATCTAACTGTGAATCCCAAGTGTAGCATCTCAGGAGAAGATCTCAGGGAGGAAAAAAATCCATGTTTTCAGTTCAAGCTTCTGTTATTTTAATACTTTATTAGAGGTCCAGTTATGACTCAAACTTTATCAAGAGTAGCAGAGACGTGGGTGTATTTATTAAGTTTTTTCCTGGTTTTCTGGCTGCTATTAATTCCCAAATCACAGAGACAAAGGGCAATTACAATTGACATCTAATTCCTAACTTGGGCTCAGTCAGGCATAAGGAGCTCAATGCAAACCATATTTCCTGATCCCACTGTTGCTGGGTTCAGGATCACAGATTATAGGGCACGGAAAGATTCTTGGCAGAATGGATCAGACTGGTTTGCTTGGTTTCTAGGCAAGCAAAGGTTTCTATCTAGGTTCTATCCTATCATATACTCCCTAAAAATGGCTAATCTCACTCAGAAGAGCGAAGAAAGAATACCTGAAGAGTTCCAGCAGAGCAGTTATAAGTGCATTACTGTTTAACAACTCATCAATTCATAACTATCATTTCTGTGACATTTTCCATGATTCAGTTCAGGCTCAGTTCTGGGACAGAAAAATGGAGAAACATTGTTTACCCCTGAGTCATTCAGCTGAAAAAATCATGATATTCTGATGGAAACCCATCCCATAAACTACGGAACTGTATCGCTCCTGCATTTGTTGGCAATGTAGAGGGACCACTGCTCTTCTTTGCATTGAAGAACAAGATTAAAAACTCCATTATTTCATCTCCTAGCATTCCTAAAACCTTTAACAGTTCCAACCCTTTAATGCTTTCCATTTTT